>NC_050073.1:84031897-84196980 GCF_009764565.3 Dermochelys coriacea | reverse complement strand
GCCCCAATCGATAAAGACAGACAATAGAGCTGGGTATGTGGCCAGGCGCACCGCAACCTTTTTGCAAATGTGGGGGATAATACACAAAACAGGAGTGCCAGGCAATTCGACAGGCCAGGCCATTGTTGAACGATCTCATGGAACTTTGAAAGGAATGTTGGATAAGCAGGCACAAACTGGACAAGATGCAGTAGTTCAGACACCAGCTGGGCGATTAGCTAAAGCGGTATATGTCCTTAATTGGTTGCAACCTAGTAGTGCTGATAACAATCATGTTCCAATGCAAAGACATCTAGGAAGTATTGGGATAGAACATGAGCAGAAGAAACCTAAGGTGAAATGGTTTGATTATGCCTCTCAACAATGGAAGGGGCCAGCACAATTGCTAACCTGGGGACGGGGTTATGCTTGTGTCTCCCTTGATGAAGGTCCTCGGTGGATACCTGCTAAGTGGGTGCGGCCGTGGCTACAGCAACCTCGCTCGCCCTTGCACCCGGTGCCTGGAGAACAAGATCCCGCGCTTGGAGGGGAAGCATCAGAGGAGGTTGTGCTTGTGGCCATATCCTGTTTATTTCCAGAATGAGGATGTGGGTTATCGATATTGTTATAGTGGTATTGCTTGGGTTACAGGGGGGACTCCTTGTACCCCTACGCGTGCGAATGACGTATAACCTATGGGAACGTCTAGCATTGATAGCCAATGTCACACACTTTTGTTTGTCTGATTCTGTGGCAGCCGGGGAACTACTGGGCACTTGTCTTGTGCCCATATGTCATCATCCCGAAGAAACTGGCAGTCACACCATGCTTGTAGCTTATGCCAATTTGTCTTCACAGTATTCGAATATGGCAAATTGGGGCCCCGCCAATTACTCCTTGCCCCCTGGGGCCCTATCTTTACATACCCCGTACCCAGCCGGGGCAGATAATGTAACGTGTGCGCGAGTGGTTAATTGCACACACGCAAAGGTACCCATGGGCTGCCAAACCGTAAGTGCCCCCCTTTTGAATTGTACTAATGCGGTTAATGTTTTAATTATGGACATATTATTTTACCGTCTGCTTGGTTTTTTACCTGCGGCGAACGAACCTTTAGTTATATTCCTGCCAATCTAAGTCATAATACCTTGTGCTGTCTTAGCCGAATGACCCTTTTGTTGCCCGGAAAGAATCAGCAGCGAAATCGGCGAAGCACGGCCCTGCAAAATACGTGTTCCGCCGATGTTACCTTATATAGTCACTCAGATTATTTGGCTTTGCTGAATGCTGTTGCAGGCATTCCTGGCTTTGCAACTTATTACACGGTGCAAACTTTGAATGCATTAGCTTGTTTTGCTGTTAAAGCACTTAATGCTATATTACAGGCAATTGCTCTTTTAAGTATGGAACAACAGGAATTAAGAGATGCCATTTTAGATAATCGCGCTGCAATTGATTTTCTATTGCTTAAGCATCCCTGGTGTTGCTATTATGGAAAATGCTTTTAATTTAGAGAAATTAGTGTGTTGGAGTATTAAACAGTTTAATCTAATTTTTGAAATATTAACTGAGTTATTAATCGATGTAGATAGCATTTGCCATGCAGTTTTATATAATAGTGCTGCGAGTGAATTTTTGTTATTAGCACATGGACACGGATGTGAAGATTTTGAGGGTATGCGTTGTGTTAATTTGTCAGATCATTCTCACTCTGTTCATGAGTTACTTGCAAAATTAGAACAAAATATGAATAACATCATTATAGCACACTCTTTTATTAATTGGTATCTGTATTGGTATAATTTGTTTGTGTGGTCCATATATAGTTCAATGGATGCGTTGGGGAATGTCACGGATGATTCAAGCTGCTTTTAAACAAAAAGGGGGAGATGTGGGAAATGCTGAGTATCAGATGTTTTAGAAATGTGTGCCAAGTAATGGAAAATAACAGTACAAGAGGCGGGGCTGCGGGTGGCAAGTTGAAGGACAAGGCCAGAAGATTTTGGCTGGACTGAGGACTAAACTTTGGCTGAACTAAGGACTAATGAGATAAGCAGCACCTGAGAGTCTTTACCACCACAAGATAATGGAACCCAAAGATAAGAATGATGAGAACATTGGGTGATAAACAACAGAAAAGGAATAAACAAGTGCTGTATATATATTGCTGTGGGAAGGGAAATAAAGTGCTTTTTACCAGCAACTGTGTCAGTTGTCCTGTAAGCCAGCCTGCTAGCAGCAACAGAGGTGGAGGAGTGGAGCACAGCGGAGTGAATTTCTAGGGAAATGATAGCAGCAGTGGTTGAGAACTTGGCACCAGAGACTGGAGTCACTGTAGCCAGAAAGAATAGGTCAGGAATTGAGTGTGTGCTGTGGAAAGGTACAGAGGACAGAGAATGAAATCAGGTTGTCTGTCTAAGGGAGGGATAGCTGAAACTGTAGGAAAAAATAAGGGATATAGGATTTCCATTTTGCATCATTGTTTCTGTGTAGAGAATGAGAAATGCCCAGCTGTAAAAGTTCCTGAGACTGGAGCTCCTGAAGCTGAATATGTGGGAGCATCTTATTCCTTCTTTTTGCAGATTTTGTGTTCTGTGGCCTGTCTTCAAGATCCAGAAAATGAGAGAAGCCAGTTTATTAGATGGTGTGGTATACAGTTTTTTGTCTGTGTTCAAATGCTAGCCAGCAAATATTTGTTACATTCACAGGGGTGCTGGAACATTTTGTATGGTGGAAGTGCTGAGAGCCATTGAACCAAACTGTAAATCCTGCATATGATGGAAACCACTTCAAGCACTCCTAGTTCCAGCCCCTATGTACATTCATTTTTCTCTTTTCCTCTTCAAGGAAGGTTCGCAGTCCCATCTCACTAGCATGAATTTTCTGTTGGGCATGGGGTAATATGTTCCCATGCTGTTATTTTTGTTTTTTTCCTTAAATAGATAATATGCCGTTAACAAATTGGCCAGAGGGGACTGGGCTAGGTTATGAGGATTTCTAAAAGGATGTGATTATCTTGAGTGGTGCTCCCAGAGAGCCTGTAGAAATGCTAAAAGAAAAGGAGTACTTGTGGCACCTTAGAGACTTACAAATTTATTTGAGCATAAGCTTTCGTGAGCTACAGCTCACTTCATCGGATGCATTTGGTGGAAAATACAGAGGGGAAAATACAGACAGCCCCCCAATCTGAAGCAAATACTCACCAGCAACCACACACCACACAACAGAACCACTAACCCAGGAACCTATCCTTGCAACAAAGCCCGTTGCCAACTCTGTCCACATATCTATTCAGGGGCCTAATCATAGGGCCTAATCACATCAGCTACACTATTAGAGGCTCATTCACCTGCGCATCTACCAATGTGATATATGCCATCATGTGCCAGCAATGCCCCTCTGCCATGTACATTGGTCAAACTGGACAGTCTCTACGTAAAAGAATAAATGGACACAAATCAGACGTCAAGAATTATAACATTCAAAAACCAGTTGGAGAACACTTCAATCTCTCTGGTCACTTTATTACAGACTTGAGAGTGGCTATCCTTCAACAAAAAAACTTCAAAAACAGACTCCAATGAGAGACTGCTGAATTGGAATTAATTTGCAAACTGGATACAATTAAATAGGCTTGAATAGAGACTGGGAATGGATGAGTCATTACACAAAGTAAAACTATTTCCCCATGTTATTTCTCCCACCCCCCCCCACCCCCCACTGTTCCTCAGATGTTCTTGTTAACTGCTGGAAATAGCCTACCTTGCTTGTCACCATGAAAGGTTTTCCTCCTTCCTCCCCCCCCCCGCTGCTGGTGATGGCTCATCTTAAGTGATCACTCTCCTTACAGTGTGTATGATAAAACCCATTGTTTCATGTTCTCTGTGTGTGTATATCAATTTCCCCTCTGTATTTTCCACCAAATGCATCCGATGAAGTGAGCTGTAGCTCATGAAAGCTTATGCTCAAATAAATTTGTTAGTCTCTAAGGTGCCACAAGTACTCCTTTTCTTTTTGCGAATACAGACTAACACGGCTGCTACTCTGAAACCTGTAGAAATGCTGAGTGTGTTTACAATCATCAGTCCCAAGTAAAGAAAAAAACCCTATGTGTAATTACACCTTGACTTTGTGTTTTTTTAAATGCTATCTAAATTATTAACTTTCATATGGGTTCAATTAGGACTCCTGTTTTAACCAGGGTACCAACTCTGATTATCACATGCCACTTCATGTGTGTGTAAGGGGACTGTTGCCCCCTTACTAACATTCAGTGGGGGTGTTTTAGTTGCAAGCTCCCAGTACTAAAAAGGGAGAAGGGTCGATGGGGAATCAGGACCCTGAGACTGACAGCCCCCAGGGGCAATGGGGAGAGGCCAATGCTCCAGGTCAGCCTGAATGACAGGGCGAGCAGGCTAATCAGGGAGTCAGGAGGCCAGGGAGGTCCCATCCTCCATGTGAGCTGGAATTGCCTGGGTCAGACAGAGGGGGGCTGAGCTAAGGAGAAAGCAGGGGCCCGAGCTGAGCTGGGGGGCAGAGCTGTGCTAGACCCAGAGGGACTAGAAAAGCAGCTCAGAGAGAGCAGACTTCCCTGGGAGCAGAGCTACAGCAACCAGAGCCAGAGGAGCTAGAAAAGCAGCCCAGGAAGCAGGTCAGTGCTGGGAGCAGAGTCACAGAAGCAGCCTGCAGAGCAGACCTGTCCTGGGAGCAGAGCTGCAGCAACCAGAGGCAGAGGGGCCAAAGAAGCAGCCCAGGGAGCTGGAGGCAGAGCAGCAGAGACAGAGCGGTGGAGCTGGGGCTGGAGCAGTCTGGAGTTGGGTGCGGTGAGCAGCTGGGAAGAGCGAGGGGGACCCTGGGCAGCGGGCCCAGCACAGGGAGACGCCTCAGCCAAGGGGCTTTGCACACCAGGCTTGGATCATAACCCCAACAGGGTGGGGGTGACACTGGGAAGAAGGGTCCTACCACTTAGAGCCTGAGAGCATGTGGCCACCACCAGAGCAAGTGTCCAGCCCACAGCATCCCTACAGCACAGCCAGGGCCTGATAAGAAGGCCTGGGACTTACAAGGAACAGACTGTGAACTGCCCTGACATTCCAGAGACACTGTTTGTGATGTTCCCTGGCACGGAGCGGGTTGATGTGTTTCCTTTAACCTTTCCCATTATTCCTTATTCTTTTTAAAATTAATGGATTAAATAACTTGTATGTATGTAATGGTCAGTGGGTCAAAGAAGTGCCCAGTGCAGAGAGAGTACCCCGGAGTGGGGACACCCTAGCCCCTATCCTAGATGACCACAGCAGGGTTGGGGGTCGAGCCCCCCCAGGAATCCTGGGTCCAGCCTTGTTGGGGTTACGAGGACTCTGCCAGACAGGAGAGTGGAAGGAGAGTCCTCAAGAGCAGGGAGGCCACTGTGTAAAGGAAGTGGGAGCAAGGACTCAGATCCTTTCACTAGCCCACTTCACTGGGGTAGTGCAGAAGCCAGGAAAGTTCCCCACAAGAGCAGGACTATTCCCCCGCTTACATGTGGCTTGTTTACCAGTTCCCATGGCCCCTTAGTGACAATGTTTATAGCTCATGAATTCTGTAAACAATTAACACATTTATTCTCCACTAAGCACATGTTCAGAATTCCTATTAGCAGTTGTAGGCATCCTTTACTGGAGGAGCCTCTGAACTTTTTTGGGGCGTTCCAAGAGAAAAGCCTGTGTGCTGCAATCTAGTTTTAGAGATTACAACTCCCATGATGTGTTGGGGAAAGGGGGAGAGACTTCCTTGTGCAAGGAGAGCAGGCAGTGGGCGCCATTTTGGGGAAAGGAGTGAGATTGCTGCTGTGGAGCTCTGTCCATACCAGGATCTGCTGCTAGGAAGCCAGAAGCCGCTGCTGAGAGCCTGCAGGGGCTTCGATCCAGCAGGGAGCCTCAGAGGCTGTTGGTGGCTTCACTGGAGCCAGGGCAGAGACTGTTGCTGTGCCTAGTGCTGAGCTTGCAGTGAAGTAAATGTGAGTAACCCCCACTCTTGTTTGGGAAAGTACTTGCAAGGGAAGGGGCACAGCAGAGAGACTGAGTCTGAGGAGATGCAGAGAGATCTTCCCACCGAACCAGGACCAGAGCTGCTGCATTTTGTGGGGCCAGCTCCAATTGTCAGAGGGGTTGTACAGTTCTGTGCCGTGGCTGGACTGATACACAGAACCAACAGAGCGCTGTCTCCAGCTGCAGATCTTCAAGCACTCCCACGCAAGTGTCTAGGACTTGGAAATCCAGAGGAGCGTACACTCCGGGGTGGGGTAAATAGTGGCAGTGTAAATGCCAGTTAGATAAGTTTCATTTATTACTGTATATTATATTTGTTAATTGATTTTATTCAACTGCCCCTGTGGATTTAAATTAGTAGTGACATTTAATCTTAGTCTGTTATACCCTGTTTCTTTAAATTGTTAAGTAAAGGAGTGTTAGCTCTAATTTAAGTATATTGGGTGTACATTATTTGTAATTGATATTTGAGTTAGACCCATGCCACATATTATTATTACTATTTGAAGGGATTTATTCCTGGAGGTTCCCAAGGCATGCCATTGAGTGTGTACAGGGGCCAGTCAGTTGCAGGCACTGCCAACTTTAGCTTCCTTTAGAAGTAAAGGGACTGCAGCAGAGGGGTGGATAGAGGATTCCCACTTATCCAACATCACCACTGGGATACTCAGGATCTCCTTTAATGTCAACAACATCAGGTACCCAGGCACGCAGGTGAGTGTTGCCTGCTCCCGAGTAACCCAGGGAAGAAAGTGGGGTTACACAGTCATTTAAATGATGGGCATACAGTGAGGAGAGAATATTATAGCTAGCCTTCGTAGGTCAACAAGAGTCTGCAGCATTTGTGTTTGCTGCCCGAGAAGCTCCACTATATCCTGGTGCATCTCCCTCTCCTTTTCAGGCTCAGAAGTCCCAGCCGTTCTCTTGTCCACTCTTTCGTTCTCCAGGCTGTCTGCTATATTCACCCTCCAGCAGAGGTGAAAGTAAAATGCAGATTTTACTGGTACGGGGCCACTCTGGCCCCCCCAAAAGGGGCGAGGCTTCAGGCAGAAGGCGTGGGTAGCGGCAGCCGGAGCCCCGGACCCTTTTAAATCATGGCCCGGGGCAGCTATTTCTTTTGCTCCCCCCACCGTCAGTGGCCGGGGGGCGGGCAAAAGGAGCAGCGATATTAACAAAAGGAGCAGCTTTTTAAACATCGCTGCCCTTTTTGCGCCCCCCAGCCAGGTCGTCGCTGCCCCTTTTGGGACCCCCCCCATTGGCAACCCTGCTGGTAGGGACCCGGCGGGGGCACAAAATGGGCAGCAATGTTAAACCGCTGCTGCGGCAGCGCTTTAAGCAGCGCTTTAAAGTCAGCGGTATGGGCCAGTCCTGGCTGCTACTTTTTACCGGTACACCGTACTGGCCCGTACCCCCTTACTTTCACCTTTGCCCTCCAGGCCCTCTGTGTGTGGAGGAGGCACCATTCAAGGCCTCAATGGCAGCAGCCTCAGATAAAACAGACAGATGTATCATTGTGCTTACAATCACAATGGAAAACACAAGATAAGTTTCAGGACTCCTTTCCCTTATTCCCACAGGAGTTTTAAATAAGACATGCTCATTGACACTTCAGCTTTGGAGCTTCTCTGCACAGCACAGCTCCCCAGCCATGGCCAAAAGTAAATATGAGTTGCCAGGGCTGGGACAAAATGAGGAGGGAATTTTTCAGTTGTGTAAAACAATAAAATTCCAGGCCCCGTTTCCATGGGTGTGAGCTCAGGGCAATGGTGGGGAATACTGGCACTATTTTCCATAGACGGCGGCGATTTTAGGTGATCTCTCACTCCTGAAGGTTGCAAAGGCACAGAGAACACTGCTGAAGCTGCCCAGGCCCATGCGCCACTAGCCTGTTTTCTGCAACTGTGTCTGCTGAAGTCATCATGGACTGGTTGGGAAACCGTCCTAGCACAGGAGGAGGAGAAGAAGAAGAAGTAGTAATACTGCCATCCCTAGAAACCTTCAGGAGAGGATTGCGGAGTACTGCCATGAAAGTGTCATTGATATCTCTCAGGAGGACACAACAGACATTCCTATATATGTAAACAAATTGATCCACATGCCCTGCCCCACTAACCCTAGTAGGGAATGAAAATCAGATAATTTTACTTCTAAGTTTGTTGTACCTCTACCTTTTCTTCTACCCCTTCTTGTACAAGTGAAACAAAGAAAAATAGATAGCTGTGTCCTCCTAACTTGGCGTTGGGCCATCTTCACATTTAAACATTTTAATGGAGAATACATGCCCATACCAGGGGCCTTGCCCTGGATCAGGTTTGTTCATGCTCAGCTGATGGAACTGACTAGACTGGGGTGGAGTCTTGAATAGATCCTGGCTCATGGCATAGCTGGAGCCTCCACTGCATTTACCTCCTCCTCTGTCCGTCGCAGAGGTCTCTGTTTCACGCTCCACTGAGGTATCCCTGATGGTCTGCAGGTTACTGATAGGGTCTCCGACAAGTATGACATGCAGCTTGTAAAAGAAGCAACTCTGTGGCTCAGCACCAGAGCCATGAACATGTTAGCCTCCTTAGCTTTTTGATATGCCTGCCACAGTTCCTTCACTTTCATGCAGCACTGCTGCTGCTCCCTGTTGTACCCCTACACCTGCATTCCCTGTGCAATGTTTTCATAGATGTCCACATCTACTTCTTCCCACAGGCTCAAGAGATCCAATACCTCTTGTCTATTCCAGGCAGGAGTGCGTCTAGAGTGTGTACTTGGCATGGTTGTTTGAACAACTGAACAATGGAGAGCTGCTAGGTGTGCCCACCAAGCTGGGTAACCAGGAAAAGGCATTTCAAAAATACACAGGAGTTTTAAAGAGGGGGAGGGAGGGAAATCCGGTCTCTGTGACCCCAGTGCAGTGGAGTTCACAATTGTGACCAGAGCAATCACAGTTGGGCATTGTGGAGCAGCTGCTGGAGGACTGTTACGGTTAACATAGGTCTAGACTTGCATTGTGTCAAACACATTATGTCAGTCATGACTTAATAGCATTTGGGCTTATGGTGTTACTGCATCACCATAATGGGGAGTGTACATCAGTCGGAGACAAATTTGAGTGTAGACGTGTACAAATAAGTCAATGCATGTTGACTTAGTTGACCTAATTTTGTAGTGTAGACCAAGTGTTAGTTTAGGTTAGTGCTGGATAAAGCTAAATTGAAATAAGCCTCTCAAACTG
The DNA here is from genome assembly GCF_009764565.3 of Dermochelys coriacea. Taxonomy (NCBI): domain Eukaryota; kingdom Metazoa; phylum Chordata; order Testudines; family Dermochelyidae; genus Dermochelys; species Dermochelys coriacea. The sequence continues at coordinate 84,187,749 of NC_050073.1, read as the reverse complement.
AAATAAGAGTACCTGCATACAACTTGCATTGGTTTAACTAAACCGCTTTTAAATCAAACCTTTAAGTTAAACTGGGGAAAGTTAGTGGGTAGACAAGGCCTTAACCCTGGTCTACACTAGACGTTGAGGTCGAATTTAGCAGCGTTAAATCGATTTAACCCTGCACCCATCCACATGAGGAAGCCCTTTTTTTCGACTTAAAGGGCTCTTAAAATCAATTTCCTTACTCCACCCCCGACAAGGGGATTAGCGCTGAAATCAGTTTTGCTGGGTCAAATTTGGGATACTGTGGATGCAATTAGACGGTATTGGCCTCCAGGAGCTATCCCAGAGTGCTCCATTGTGACCGCTCTGGACAGCGCTCTCAACTCAGATGCACTGACCAGATAGACAGGAAAAGGCCCGCGAACTTTTGAATTTAAATTTCCTGTTTGGCCAGTGTGGCAAGCTGCAGGTGACCATGCAGAGGCTCATCAGCAGAGGTGACCATGATGGAGTCCCAGAATCGCAAAAGAGCTCCAACATGGACCAAACGGGAGGTATGGGATCTGATCGCTGTATGGGGAGAGTTCTGTGCTATCAGAACTACGTTCCAGTTTTCGAAATGCCAAAACATTTGTGAAAATCTCCCAGGGCATGAAGGACAGAGGCCATAACAGGGACCCGAAGCAGTGCTGTGTGAAACTTAAGGAGTTGAGGCAAGCCTACCAGAAAACCAGAGAGGCGAACGGCCGCTCCGGGTCAGAGCCCCAAACATGCCGCTTCTATGATGATCAGCATGCCATTTTAGGAGGTTCAGCCACCACTACCCCAGCCGTGTGCTTTGACTCCTTCAATGGAGATGGAGGCAACACAGAAGCAGGTTTTGGGGACGAGGAAGATGATGATGATGATGAGGAGGTTGTAGATAGCTCACAGAAAACAAGCGGAAAAATCGGTTTTCCCGACAGCCAGGAACTGTCCTGGACCTGGAGCCAGTACCCCCCGAACCCACCCAAGGCTGCCTCCCGGACCCGCCAGGTGGAGAAGGGACCTCTGGTGAGTGTACCTTTTAAAATACTATACAAGGTTTAAAAGCCAGCATGTTTAATGATTAATTTGCCCTGGCATTCGTGGCTCTCCTGGATATACTCCCAAAGCCGTTGCAAAAGGTTTCTGGGGAGGGCAACCTTATTCCATCCACCATGGTAAGACACTTTACCATTCCAGGCCAGTAGCATGTACTCGGGAATCATTGAACAAAGATGTAGAACAAAGCATTGCAGTGTATGTTTGCTGGCATTCAAACAACATCCGTTCTTTATCTCTCTGTGTTATCCTCAGGAGAGTGATATCATTCATGGTCACCTAGTTGAAATAGGGTGCTTTTCTTAAGGGAACGTTCAGAGGCACCCGTTCCTGCTGGGCTGTTTGCCTATTGCTGAACAGAAATGTTCCCTGCTGTTAGCCCCCCGTTGGGGGAGGCAAAATGCGACCTTGTAACGAAAGCACATGTGCTATATGTGTAATGTTAACAGCAAGGTTTACCGTGAAAGAGTGTACCCATTGTTCTATAAAATGTGTCTTTTTAAATACCACTGTCCCTTCCCCCCCCCCCTCCACCAGCTGCATGTGTTTCAAGGATCACAGGATCTTCTTCTTCCCAGAGGCTAGCGAAGATTAGAAGGCAAAAAAAAAAAAACCAAAAAAACACACACTCGCGATGAAATGTTCTCTGAGCTCATGCTGTCCTCCCACACTGACAGAGCACGGACGAATGCGTGGAGGCAGACAATGTCAGAGTGCAGGAAAGCACAAAATGACCAGGAGGAGAGGTGGCAGGCTGAAGAGAGCAGTGGCGGGCTGAAGAGTGGCGGCAGCGTGATGAGAGGAGGCAGGATTCAATGCTGAGGCTGCTGGAGGATCAAACTAATATTCTCCAGCGTATGATTGAGCTGCAGGAAAGGCAGCAGGAGCACAGACTGCCACTACAGCGCCTGTGTAACCAATCGCTCTCCTCCCCAAATTCCATAGCCTCCTCACCCAGATGCCCAAGAATGCGGTGGGGGGGGCCTCTGGCCACCCAGCCATTCCACCCCAGAGGATTGCCCAAGTAACAGAAGGCTGGCATTCAATAAGTTTTAAACTTTTAAAGTTCTGTGTGGCCTTGTCCTTCCCTCCTTCATCACCCCTCCTGAGCTACCTTGGTAATTATCCCCCTATTTGTGTGATGAGTTAATAAAGAATGCATGAATGTGAAGCAACAATGACTTTATTGCCTCTGCAAACAGTGATTGAAGGGAGGTGGGGAGGGTGGTTAACTTACAGGGAAGTAGAGTGAACCAAGGGGTGGGGGGTTTCATCAAGGAGAAACCAACAGAACTTTCACACCGTAGCCTGGCCAGTCATGAAACTGGTTTTCAAAGCTCCTCTGCTGCGCACCACACCCTCCTGTGCTCTTCTAATCATCCTGGTGTCTGGCTATGCATAACCAGCAACCAGGTGATTTGCCTCAACCTCCCACCCCACCATAAATGTCTTCCCCCTTACTCTCACAGATATTGTGGAGCGCACAGCAAGCATTAATAACAGTGGGAATATTGGTTTTGCTGAGGTCTAACCGAGTCAGTAAACTGCGCCAGCGCGCTTTTAAATGTCTAAATGCACATTCTACCACCATTCTGCACTTGCTCAACCTGTAGTTGAACAGCTCCTGACTACTCTCCAGGCTGCCTATGTATGGCTTCATGAGCCATGGCATTAAGGGGTAGGCTGGGTCCCCAAGGATAACTATAGGCATTTCAACATCCCCAACTGTTATTTTCTGGTCTGGGAAGAAAGTCCCTTCCTGCAGCTTTTGAAACAGGACAGAGTTCCTGAAGATGCGAGCATCATGTACCTTTCCCGGCCATCCCACGTTGATGTTGGTGAAATGTCCCTTGGTGATCCACCAGTGTTTGCAGCACTATTGAAAAGTACCCTTGCAGTTTATGTACTCGCTGGCTTGGTGCTCCGGTGCCAAGATAGGGATATGGGTTCTGTCTATGGCTCCACCACAGTCAGGCAATCCCATTGCAGCAAAGCCATCCACTATGACCTCCACCATAGTCAGGCAATCCCATTGCAGCAAAGCCATCCACTATGACCTGCACATTTCCCAGGGTCACTACCCTTGATATCAGCAGATCTTTGATTGCGTTGGCTACTTGCATCACAGCAGCCCCCACAGTAGATTTGCCCACTCCAAATTGATTCCTGATTGACCGGTAGCTGTCTAGCGTTGCAAGCTTCCACTAGGCTATCGCTTCTCAACTGTGAGGGCTGCTCTCATCTTGGTATTCTTGCACCTCAGGGCAGGGGAAAGCAAGTCAAAGTTCCATGAAAGTGCCCTTACGCATGCGAAAGTTTTGCGGCCACTGGGAATCGTCCCAGACCTGCAACACTATGTGGTCCCATCAGTCTGTCCTTGTTTCCCGGGCCCAGAATCAGCCTTCCACCGCATGAGCCTGCCCCATTAGCACCGTGATGCCCATGTTGGCAGGGTCCATGCTTTGAGAGAAGTCTATGTCCATGTCCTCATCACTCTCGTAACTGCGCTGACGTCGCCTACTCACGCGCTTTCGCTTTGCCAGGTTCAGGTGCTGCATATACTGCTGGATAATGCGTGTGGTGTTTAATGGCTTTGTACAAACACAGCCTCTTTCTTCCCAGCTGGGCTTCAGGTTCAGTTAGGGCTTTGTACTCAGCCAACACCTCACCCAGGTGTAGCCCATCCTGATGAGTAGCCCCTTCTGAGGAATTTAACAGAGCTGTATTCACAGAACCTTTGAGAATGTTTATTTCCATAAACATATGTATCAGTGGTATCAGTTTAAATGTTTTCATCCCTACTCAAATGCTTGAAAAATTGCCACTTTTTTTGTGAGGCACTTGAACACAATTATTTTAAGTTTACACGGTTCTTCAAAATGAAGACATTTAGGAGTTTATCATGGAGCCTTTGTAGCACAGTAAGCAACGCCCTGATCCCAAAGGTTACACATCCGGGAGACAGTAAAATCATAAGAACACTCAGGAGGGAGCAAAAGGAAAAAAATTAAAAATTGCATAATATTTTAAACCATAATTAAAATGGCCATTATGCAGCACAATTAGCACCTGGATTATCATGTGCTGCTCTTGTAGATAAATTTAAAGCCTGCAGATTTATAATCTCAAAGGAGGTTATGACACTTCCATTTTAAACTGATTGTTTTATGATCACACCTCACAAATACAATGTATTAAAAGTAAATTACACACAACTCTCTGGCTATTTTCAGCCTTCAACTATGTTAAATGATCAGTGAAAAGATTTTCTGTCTGACTGTCTGCTTTTCACCAAAGAGATTTTTACCAGGCTTTCTGAATATATGCTAGACATGGTTAGTCCTTGGCTACATTTGTAGCTAAACCATATTCAGCTACACCAATTGCTAACCCCAAATGCCAGCAACAAGTAATTTTTGTAGTGTAGGCAGTGTTTACAGATCAAGTTTCCAAACTCTGTAGCCCAATGTCAATCCAAGTAACTCCAATGCAGTCAATAGTTACTCAAATTTAAACACGCATAACTGAGTTCTGAATGGTCCTGTCCCTTTTATTGTCACTACTTTTCGGGGGGAACTTCCTCTGGATGGTTTAGAAAGCATGCTGTCACCATATATAATCATTCCTCAGTTTTCTTAAACAGCTAATGGCATAGAACAGTTTGTTGTATCATTCTGGCAGATAGTTATTTTAATGGTGGGCTATGCAGGTTATTAACTACTAAAAGCCCCTCCCCCAGCCTAGGGAGGAGCTACTGAGCCCAGAGAACTCAACTACATTCAGGGATCAACAAAGGAAAAAAACAGGATCAGGCGTGAGGGTCAAAGGGCCAAAACTAGGGAAACTGAAGGGGACACTGAGCAGAGAACCCCGGACAATGCCCACTGCTCCTCAAAGGCATCCAAGGAGCCAGCAGACATGGCTCAGAGGAACTCCGCCCAGATGTGTGAATGGACAAAGGAACGAAAACTGGCCCCACAGTCGCAGAGCCGGAAGAGGGGCTGCAGCCTGGCACACTACAGATAGACATGTGCCAGGATCTCCCTCACACCGCAAAAAGGCTGAGTTCTCAGAAGCCCTCCATCCCATGCCCACTAATAAATCTCCGGGCATGGACAGGCTGACTGTGGAGTTCTGGGACGTCCTCAGCCTGGACCATGTCACTGTCTGGGCTGAGTCCCTGGGAAGTGTGGTCCTCCCCCTGTCATGAAGGCGAGCCGTGCTCACCTTGCTTCCGAAGAAGGGGGACCTCCACGATCTTTGGAATTGGTGCCCTGTCTTGCTCCTCAGCATGGATTACAAGATCACAGTGAAGGCCATCTCGCTATGGCTGGGTCTGTGCTGGTGGAAGTGGTCCACCCTGACCAGGCCTGCACTGTCCCAGGCTGACAGGATTGGTGCTCTGAGATCCAGAGTTGCGGCTGGTTCTGTTGGCCTATGCCGACAGCGTGCTCCTCGTGGTCCAGGACCCAGGTGATCCATTGCAGATGGAGGCCTGCCAGGCCATCTACTTGGCAGCCTCCTCCGTCCAGGTCAACTGGGTCAAGAGCTCTGGCCTGGTGTTTGGGAACAGGTGGTAGGCGAGCCATTTGGTGGAATGCGGGTCTCCTGTTCTGTCATAAATATAAAGGGAAGGGTAACCACCTTTCTGTATACAGTGCTATAAAATCCCTCCTGGCCAGAGGCAAAAGCCTTTCACCTGTAAAGGATTAAGAAGCTGAAGTAACCTCACTGGCACCTGACCCAAAATGGCCAAAGAGGGGACAAGATACTGTCAAATCTGGAGTGGGGGGGAACAAAGGGTTTGGGCTGTCGGTGTGCTGGGAACAGATCAGGAATGCAGCCTTACAACTCCTGGTAAATTAGTAAGTAATCTAGCTAAAAAATGCGTTAGATTTTCTTTTGTTTAATGGCTGGTAAAATAAGCTATGCTGGAGGGAATGTATATTCCTGTTTTTGTGTCTTTTTGTAACTTAAGGTATTGCCTAGAGGGATTCTCTATGTTTTAAATCTGATTACCCTTAAGGTATTTACCATCTTGGTTTTACAGAGGTGATTCTTTTACCTTTTCTTTAATTAATATTCTTCTTTTAAGAACCTGATTGCTTTTTCATTGTTCTTAAGATCCAAGGGTTTTTGATACGTGTTCACGTATACCAATTGGTGAGGATTATTATCAAGCCTTCCCCAGGAAAGAGGGTGTAGGGCTTGGGGGGTAGATATTTTCGGTGAAGACGTCTCCAAGTGGTCTTTTTCCCTGTTCTTTGTTTAAAATGCTTGGTGGTGGCAGCATACTGTTCAAGGATAAGGCAAAGTTTGTACCTTGGGGAAGTTTTTAACCTAAGCTGGTAAAAATAAGCTTAGGGGGTCTTTCATGCAGGTCCCCACATCTGTACCCTAGAGCTCAGAGTGGGGAAGGAACTTTGACAGCTCTATCTCGGCATTTACCTCTCTACCACACATCCATCTCCACCAGAGAACTGGCAAGGTTTAGAGGACACGGTACTGAAGCAGTTGTGGAGGTGTACGGGATTACTCCGGTGCCTCTCTGTATGGGGGAAGGTACTGGTGCTCAATCAGTTAGTCCTGTCCCTGGTCCAGCACCAGCTCAACACCCTGGTCCCAGTCCCAGGTTTTCCTGGCCAACTTCCAGAAGTTGGTTCTGGAGTTCTTTTGGCCAGGACTGCACTGGGTCTCTGAAGGGGTTCTCCATCCTCCCCTGGAGGAGGAAGGACAGGGCCTGAAGTCCTTGTGCACTCAGGTCCATGTCTTCTGCCTCCAGGCCCTGCAGAGACTCCTTTTTAGTACGGGTAGTCTGGCATGATGCACGCTGGCGCACGCCTTCTTCTGCCTCTCCCAGGGCTCTGATATGACTGGCAGCTCTTTTATCTCCATCCAAGAGGCCTTCCGTGAGACCTCTCTGAACTGCCGGCATTCTACCAGGACCCCCTCTGGACCTGGAAGCTGGATTTGGCAACCAGGTTTGTGGCATCCACCGAGGGGGTGAATCTCCTCACGGAGCCCTGCTACACAATCCCTAATTTCGTGTGCAGGTGGTAGAGTCCCCCTCGATGTGCCAGAGGTTGGCCCTGGCAGAAGTCACCAGAATTGGAGACCTCCTGGACTACAACTGGGGACACTGAGTGGACCCCTGAGGCTCGTTCAGCGCATGGGCTTTCCACCCTTCGTACTCCCTGACGTGTACTTCAGGAGGTTGAGGCCTCCTTACTGCCCATTTCTCAGGTCTACCTTGAGCGGGTACTGTGAGAGGGTGCTCCCTGCCACCCCTCACCCTAGGCCCTCCATACCTCTCCATTGGGCCCCTGCCCCCTCCTCCTCATATCCCGAGCTGGCTGCATGCTCTGCAGCTGATTAGTTTCCGAACCACGCCAAGAGTACAACTGTACACGCTCATGTTCCACGTGCTTCATTTCCCCACCCTTGTGTCCCATACAGATACCAAGTGGTGGGACCTGTTATCTGTGGAGGGTGGGGAACCCCGGTGGGCCAGCTTGTATTCTACACTCATTCAGCAGCCTGCCAGGGCTGTTAGCTGGTGGCTCCTCCATGGAGCCATGAGCACGGGTGTGTACCTGCCGTGGTTCACCCCCATTCCCGATGCCTGTCCTTTCTGTGGCATGAGGGAGACCCTGGCGCAAGTGTATCTTCAGTGCGTCAGGTTGCAGCCCCTGTTCCGGCTGCTCCAGAACCTCTTATTGAGGTTCTGGCTACACTTTTCCCTGCACCTGTTTATTTATGCACACCCCGTCCATGGCCCCACAAAGTTGAGGGACCTCCTCATCAACCTCCTCCTAGTTATGGCCAAGGTGGCCATTTATAACACCAGGGAGAGGAGGTTGGCTGAGGGAGGGCTCTGGGACTGTGGGGCCTGTTTTCATTCCTTTATCTGCTCAGGCATCTGGGTGGAGTTCCTCTGGACCACGTCTGCTGGCTCCTTGGATGCCTTTGAGGAGCACTGGACGTTGTTCGGGATTCTCTGCTTGGTGTCCCCTTCAGGTTCCCTGGTTTTGACTCTTTAACCCCCCAGCCTGTTCCTGTTATTTTCTTTATTGGCCCCCCAACTTAGTTGAGTTCTGAGCTCAGTAGCTCCTCCCCAGGCTGGGGTGGGGATGGGGGGTTAGCTGTGAGCAGACTTGCATCTGCCCACTTCCCAGCACCAATAGGATCACTCTCCTATACCCGTCTGGCCTGGCCTTGTCACAATATGTAAAGGCTATAGCAATACAGACACACATCATCCCTACGAGTAACTCCATTTGGGTCTCCTTGAAGCATGTTCCCAATGCAAACCTCACTTAGCTCATGATGAATATTGTTAAAAATTAAGGCTGTGTCATAATCTGATATGTAACTCTTTCTTGAACAGAAAGCGGAAAGGGGAACAGGATTAGGAAGAAGCATGGATGTTAATGAGCAAGCAGGTATTGATTTGTGTACAAATAAGAGTACAAAACTAGTCTGAGTTGTTTGAAAATTTGAGGTTACATGCATAATTAGGAGGCAAGTGATTAATTTAGGAATGCAAAATCTCAGAATTCTATTTAGTTGCTCTAGGCTCATAAATTATCTGTAAACATCTGAATATCGTTCTACATTTTGAGTGCTGTGTTCGTAACCTAAACATTCTTTGAAAATATAGTTAAATCATTTTTTTCCAACTCTGTGCCTGATTCTTCATTTGCTCTGCACTTTGAATAGTTAATTATGCCAGTGCAAAGTGGGTGTAAAAAATGATGATTTTGATCTTTAAGCATTTTTACCCACTTTGATTGGTGTAAATTATCACCCAAAGTGCAGGCTAGTAGAGAATCAGTCCCTATCAGTACATAACTGTCAATGTATATTTTAAAAATCTTTATATGCTGTAATGTTCTTATGTCCAAACCGTTAAAGAAAAATTCATCCCAAAAACTGACACCACATACAGAAATATACAGATATTTCAACTGGATCCTTAGGCACCCAAAGCTCCCACTGACTTAAAATCTAAGGCTAAATCCTGAAGTCCTCAATCAAGCAAAATTCACATTGTAACATACTTATTTATACAGACAATCTGTAGTTCATATGTCCTAACAATTTCCAGTTTCTTAAGAAGCCCGAAGATACATTTTACACTGAGAATTCCTCACTGAGGAATTTTAGCTTCTATTTCTTTATGATGTTAAAGATGCAGATGTGGAAAATGCTTACTGGACATTTCAAGATGTTTTTAAGACTGGATAATAGTGGCTAACTAATTTGGTGGAAGTAGATCCATGTTCTGTAGTAGAATAAAATGCAAAAGGTCAACTGCCTCTGAATATGGTTGTCAAAGGATTTTTAAGTGAAAAAGAAATCTCATTTTTGACTATGGAAACAGACCTCATTTATGGGATCTTTCACTAGCAAATTTCTTAACGAGAGTGCTGCGCTGAATTCAGTGTTTAAAAATTTAACTATATTCTGGTAGTTGCCTGCATTTATTCAATCTCATTTGAACACAATATCCAGACATGCCAAACCCACAAAAAATACAGAAATTGGGCTTGTTTTTGGCTTAATTGGCTAGTGAGTTGCTTGTTAGCTAGTTTTTGGCTTGTAGCTTGTTGCTTCAGGAGATGAGGGAAGCCTTACTGCCCATTGCTCCGGTTTGCCTCGAACTGGTCCTGCAGGACGGTGCTCCCTGCCTACCCTACATCCCAGCCCTCCGGACCGAGAACCATACCCTTCATTTCCTCACCCTTGTGTCCCGCCCCGATATTAAGTGGCGGGACCTCTTGTCACCTATTGAGGGTGAGGAACCCCAGTGGACCAATCTATACTACACCTTAGGCCATGTCTACACAACGAAAGTACTCCGATTTTACAGAAGTCAATTTTTGGGAACAGACTGTATAAAGTCGAGTGCACGCGTCCACACTAAGCACATTAATTCGGCGGTGTGCATCCACAGTACCGTGGCAAGCATTGACATTCCGAGTGGTGCTCTGTGGGTACCTATCCCACAGTTCCCGCAGTCCCTGCTGCCCATTGGAATTCTGGGCTGAGCTCCCAATGCCTAATGGAGCCAAATATTTGTCGCAGGTGGTTATGGGTAAATGTTGTCAGTCAACCCTCCCTCCCTTCCTCCCTCTGTGAAAGCAACAGCAGACAATCATTTTGCACCCTTTTTCCTTGACTGCCCAAGCAGATGCCATAGCACGGCAAGCATGGAGCCCGTTCAGCTCACCGCAGCAGTTATGACCATTGTAAACACCTCGCGTATTATCGTGCAGTTTATGCAGAACCAGCACCTGAAAAACCAGGCAAGGAAGAGACAGCAGCATGGTGATGAGGACATGAACACAGATTTCTCTAAAACCGCGGTCCCCGGCAATTTGGGGATCATGATGTTACTGGGGCAGGCTCATGCTGTGGAATGCCAATTCGGCGCCCAGGAAACAAGCACAGATTGGTGGGACCGCATAGTGTTGCAGGTTTGGGATGATTTCCAGTGGCTCAGAAACTTATGCATGTGTAAGGGCACTTTCATGGAACTTTGTGACTTGCTTTCCCCTGCCCTGAAGTGCAAGAATACCAAGATGAGAGCAGCCCTCACAGTTCACAAGCGAGTGGCCATAGCCCTGTGGAAGCTTGCAATGCCAGACAGCTACCAGTCAGTCAGTAATCAATTTGGAGTGGGCAAATCTACTGTGGGGGTTGCTGTGATGCAAGTAGCCAACGCAATCATTGAGCTGCTGCTATCAAAGGTAGTGACTGGGAAACGTGCAGGTCATACTTGATGGCTTTGCTGCAATGGGATATCCTAACTGTGGTGGGGCTGTAGACGGAATGCATATCCCTATCTTGGCACCGGACCACCAGGGCAGCCAGTACATAAACCGCAAGGGGTAATTTTCAATGGTGCTGCAAGCACTGGTTGATCACAAGGGACGTTTCACCAACATCAATGTGGGATGGCCAGGAAAGGTACATGATACTCACGTCTTCAGGAACTTTGGTCTGTTGAAAAGGCTGCAGAAAGGGATTTACTTCCCAGATCAGAAAATAACTGTTGGGGATGTGGAACTGCCTATAGTTATTCTTGGGGACCCAGCCTACCCCTTAATGCCCTGGCTCCTGAAGCCGTACACAGGCACCCTGGACAGTAGTAAGGAGCTGTTAAACTATAGGTTGACCAAGTGGAGAATGGTGGTAGAGAGTGCATTTGGACGTTTAAAGGTTTGCTGGCGCAGTTTACTGACTCGCTCAGACCTCAGCAAAACCAATATTCCCATTGTTATTGCTGCTTGCTGTGTGCTCCACAATCTCTGTGAGAGTAAGGGGAAGATGTTTATGGCGGGGTGGGAGGTTGATGCAAATCGCCTGGCCGCTGAATACGCGCAACCAGACACCAGAGCGGTTAGAAGAGCACAGCAGGAAGCACTGCACATCAGAGAAGCTTTGAAAACCAGTTTCATGACTGGCCAGGGTACATTGTGACACTTCTGTTTGGTTCTCCTTGATGAAACTCCCCCCACCTCCTTGGTTGCCTCTAAATTCCCTGGAAACCACCCGCCCTCCCCCCTTCGATCACAGCTTGCTTGCAAAGAAAATAAAGTCACTATCATTTAAAAAACATGTATTCTTTATTACTTGATTATAAAAATAGGGAGATAACTCACAAGGTAGCCCAGGTGGGCTGTGGGAGGAGGGTAGGAGGGAAGGAAAAGGCCACTTTAAAACTTGTTCAATGACAGCCTTCTGTTGCTTGGGTCATCCACTGGGGTGGAATGGTTGGGTGCCTGGAGCCTCCCCCACCCTGCATTCTTGGGGTCTGGGTGAGGAGGGGTATGGAACTTGGGGAGGAGGGAGGGCGGTTAAACAGGGGCTGCAGCAGTAATCTGTGATCCTGCTGCCATTCATGAACCTCCACCAGACACCGGAGCATGTCCGTTTGATCCCACAGTAGCCGCAGCATTGCCTCATGCCTCCTCTGATCTTCCTGCCATCACCTCTCCTCATGTTCATCAGCCACTTTCCTGTACTCTGCTATTGTGTCCCTCCACACATTCTGCTGAGCTCTGTCAGTGCCGGACGACTGCATGAGCTCAGAGAACATTTCATAGCGCGTGCGTTTTTTCGGTGCCTTATCTGAGATAGCCTTTGGGACGGAGGAAGGAGGCTTGAAACATTTGCAGCTGCTGGAGGAAAAAAAGGAAGTGAAGTATTTTAAAAGATACATTTTACAGAATAGCTATACTCTTTCACGGTGAACAACACTATTCACATTACATAGCACATGTGATTTTGGTACAAGGTCGCATTTTGCATCTTATATTGAGTGCCTGCAGCTTTGGTGTTAGAGATCACACACGCAGTGCCGGGCAACAGAATTCGGCTTCTAGGCGGCCATGGTAAGCCATAGTCTTTCGGCTTCTGCAACCTTCATAACAGCAGTGCCCTCCTTTCCCATACCAAGCAAAGCCCGTTGAGTTGGCCATTTAGTGCTGCGGTTTTCATGTTAACGTGCAGCAGCAGAAACCAAACTAACCCCCCCACATCCAATTCTCTGGGATGATCGCTTTACCCCTCCCCCACCGCATGGGCTGGTATCCAGGAAGATCCCTGCTAGCCAACCGTGAACATCTCAGTGCCAGTGCCCCCCACCCCTCCCCACAATGTGGCTAGCTGCAGGGAGGATTTCTTTTCAGCCACAGGCAAACAACCCAGTAGGAACGGCCACCTCTGAATGTCCCCTTAATTAAATTCTCCTATTTCAACAGGTTACCATGAATGATATCACTCTCCTGAGGATAACACAGAGAGATAAAGAACAGATGTTGCTTGAATGCTAGCAAACACCGGGACCATATGCTGCCAGGCTTTGTCATGCAATGATACCAGATTACTTGCTACTAGCATGGCGTGGTAAAGTGTCCTACCATGGAGGACGGAATAAGGCTGCTCTCCCCAGAAATCTTCTGCAAAGGCTTTTAGAGTATCTCCAGGAAAGCTTCATGAAAATGTCCCTGGAGGACACATTAACAGACTTTTCCAGTAGCTGTACTGGCCACGAACGCATCCCAAGTCCTCAGGGCTACTTAATCATTAAAAACGCTTGCTTTTATAACATGTATTATATTTAAAAAGGTACACTCACCAGAGGTCCCTTCTCTGGCTTGGTTGGGGTGGGAGGGTATTTCAGTCAGGGTGATAAAAAGATCCTGGCTGTCGGGGAGAATGGTGTGCTGTGTGCTCTCCTCAAACTTGTCCTCATCATTATCATCTTCCCCGTCTGCAAAATCCTCAGGCATGGCGGAGAGTACCCCATCATCGGAGTCCACGCACACGAGTCATGTAGTGGTGGCGGCCCCCCCAGAAGTGCATGCAGCTCAGCTTAGAAGCAGCATGTCTGAGGCTCTGTCCCGGAGCGTCCATTTGATTCTTTGGTTTTCTGGTACTCTTGTCTGAGTTCCTTAAGTTTCACACGGCACTGTGTTGCATCCCTGCTGTAGCCTCTGTCCCTCATAGCCTTGGAGATTTTTTGAAATGTTTTGGCATTTTGTCTTTTGGAACGTAGTTCTGATAGCACGGATTCCTCTCTCCATACAGTGATCAGATCCAGTATCTCCCGTTCGGTTCATGTTGGAGCTCTTTTGCGATTCTGGGACTGCATGGTCACCTGTGCTGATGAGCTCTCCTGGCTAAACAGGAAATGAGATTCAAAAGTTCCCGGGGCTTTTCCTGTACACCTGGCCAGTGCATCCGTGTTCAGAGTGCTGTCCAGAGCAGTCACAATGGTGCACTGTGGCATAGCTCCCGGAGGCCAATACCTTTGAATTGCGTCCACACGAACCCTAATTTGAAATGGCGATGTTGATTTCAGTGCTAATCCCCTCGTTGGGGAGGAGTACAGAAATCGGTTTTAAGAGCCCTTTATGTCGAAAAAAATGGCTTCATTGTGTGGATGGGTGCAGGGTTAATTTTGATTTAACTCTGCTAAATCTGACAAACTCGTAGTGTAGACCAGGCCTGAGTTCCACGTCCTGCTGGGGATATCAGTTGGTGGCTCCTCCATGGAGCCTTGAGCATGGGTGTGTACTTGGCGTGGTTCACCCCTGTCCCTGATGCCTGTCCCTTTTGCGGCATGAGGGAGACCCTGGTGCACATTTACCTTGAGTATGCCAGGTTGCAGCCCCTTTTCCGGTTCCTCCTGAACCTCCTTTTACATTTTTGGCTGCACTTCTCCCCCCACCTCCTTATATATGCACACACTATCCATGGCCCCACAAAGTCGTGGGACCTCCTCGTCAACTTCCTCCTATCTATGGGCAAGGTGGCCATTTAGAACACCAGGGAGAGGATGTTGTCAGAGGGGGTTTTCTCAGACTGTGGGGCCTATTTCCGATCCTCCCTCCATTCATGCATCCGGGCAGAGTTCCTCTGGGCGGCGTCCACTGGCTTCCTTGACACCTTTGAAGAGCAGTGGTGCAGTCCAGGTTTCTCTGTGCGGTGTCCCTATTTTTGATCCTTTAACCTTCACACCCATCCTTTTTCTTTTTCCATTGTGCCCTGTAATTACTTGAGTTTCCGGGCTCTGTGGATCCTCCTCATAACCTAGGGGAGGGTCCTTTAGCCATGGGCAGGCTTATGCCCACCCACCTTCCTGAAACCCAATAGGAGTCTGACTTGGATTGGGTTGATCAGTGGGTTTCCTGCCAGGTCTTTGATTATCAGGTGTGTTGTATTTCCAGAGATATTTTTAACATTCTATAAATGAATAATAGAAACTTATTTTCTGTTTAGCACTATAAATATAGAATATTTTCTACTTTCTCTTTTTATCTTCCATCTGTATTTGTCCAGTTACTTTAATTCCTAAATAGGAAAGTCATTTTGTGGAATCCAAAAATACTTTAAGAGGATAACTATTATGCGAAGGTAAAGGGCATGAAATGGAAAGGGATGATAAACTGTGATTTCAACTTACTGTCATAGTCACTAATGAATGCTTGATGGATGCTGTACCAACCGTTCATCTCAAAATGCAAACAATATGAAATAATCTAATTATGAGATATATAAAAGAAGAAAGAATTTTTAAGCATAAACCTGCTGGTTTGGAGGAGCTCGACATTGTGATCTTGGCTTAAGAACAGTGCCTGGGAACTAATTAAATGCTGATACAGAAGGCAGTAACTTTTACTTTCCTAAATTATTAATGGGGACTCATTCATCTGGTGTTCTCAGACATTGTCTATGAAGAATGAAGGAGAGCAGGCATATTTCCAACTTCTTTTTCCCAGCTGTTCTGAAAATTTCAAACCCTCATTCTGATGATTTCACTGCTAGTCATGCTGGTAACACTTTCCTTTACTGCCAGAGCTGCCACTCGTACAATAGCCTCCTACAAAAAGTCAGTATTTGCCAACAATTATCACATGGTGGTATCAGTGATACTGTCTTTCCTCCAGGTATTTAGAACAGGAATTAACTGTGGTGGTTCATGTTCGTAACCATTGTTAAAAGTCAACGTATCAGCACCTCTGTACTTTTATGTTTGGATACCTTGTTCCAGGAGAAATTCTGCAACCATCCAGGCAAGGGATGAGAGATCCACTACAGATCGCTCAACCTTTCAAAATGGTTGTGCTTACAAAGAGAATGTTCACAGCATTATTCAGCTTTATCTTCCTTTCATCTGCTTTACATTTTACTATTGTCCTATACATTTCCTGTCTTTATATTTTCTTCCCCAGTATCTTGCACCCTTGTTTATTGCACCCTTACTAAGTCAATGGTTTTGTTTTGTGGCACATGGAGTTATGCGATAAGACATTTGATATTTTTCATAATGTAAAATCTGTTTGCCCAAGGGCCACCACAGGGCTCTGCTGCTTGGTCTCACTCCAAGTAGCTTTGTTGCAGCTGTGTTTGAGATCAGATAGATGAATGTCAGAGAAAATTAAGAGTTGTACAGTGTGTCAGCAGCCTCTGGAACAGTCTTTTGTTCTATCTAATCTAATCTTTCTATCTAGGCTCTTGCAATGGCAACTATCGTCACAGTATCTTAGTGCCTCTGTTCTGGACATGGCTGATATGTCTGTTTGCATTTTAATAGCTTGAGTGCTCTTCCAACTCATAGCTACCAGATAGCTCTGCTGGTTTGTGAGCTCTGGGGGAAAAGTGAAAGTCTTGGAAATGCTCCTGAGTGAACTGAGGCCTTTTTCTGTATACTTTGCTAGTATGGCCAAGCCTCTCATGGTTTTCCCTAGAGCTCAAACACCAGCAGAGCCATCTAATAGTTGAGAGTTGGAAGACATCACTAGCTATTAAAATGGAAACAAACAAATTAGTCACACCCAGCTCCAGATATGATAGCACGTCAACTTTTTCTCCTCTGATACTTTTGAACTTCTGTCAAGTAGCACAAACCCAACATTTTGATTACTTTCCCCCCCTTATAAAATCTACTGTGATTAGAAAAGTGTTAATGATTTTAAACTAGTCAGGAAAAACAGGATGTGAAATCCCATCCCTATTAAAGCCAATGGCAAAACTCCCATTGATTTCAGTGGAGCCAGGATGTCACTTGAGGAAAGGGGACGAAGGTTAAGGAGTAAGGAGGGAGGAGTCAACATTTTCTGTAATGCTGGAAATCCAGAAACAACATAATTGTGCAAATGCATGAGCATCAGATAATGAAATTGTGACTATAAAAAGAAAATGAACTGGCCTAAACAGACCAGCTTAGTCTCATTGTCCAAAATTAATTAATTCTATAGAGTGAAGAAATGCTGTAGATGCTGAAAAGCTGTCAGTAAACATATGTAAGAAACATATATAAATAGATTTTTTTTATCTAAATAGAATCACTTACTTCAGTGATAAAAGCCTTGACTGCAGCTTATCTTTCTTTTTTTGTCTGTACTTTCCAGAGCAGTTTTTAGGGGACACTGGGAATGATCCTGGTGATCTGATGCAGGGAAAATATTCTCATTGATGGGTTTTTTCTCATGAAGAGGCTTGGTACATTAAAACTGCAGACGTGAACCAATTATTTTTTTCATGTTATATGATCTGTAGAAATGATTTTGATTTACCAGTCTGCACTGACCAGCTTTTCCTGACGAGGGTTTCATATTGTGCAACCTACAAGATAGCCAAGATTTTTCTGAAGATCATTTTTTGCACCAAAGTGGTATTTAATATTTTGCCTTTTGTAACTGCTTTCCCAGTTTTCTTTTGTTACTCATGCCCTATCACCGGTATTGGTTCAGAATCTGCCCTTATTTACCTTGAATAGCAACCAATTCCACAAGAAGTCCCTTTGTTTCTCTACGCACAGAAGAAGGCAATGATTTAGGAAATGCTACCTTGCCCATCCCTATTCTAGACAGCTTGTAAGCACATGCTTAAAATTAAGTGTGTGCTTAAGTGCCATTGACTTTAAAGTTAAGGATGTGCTTACATGTTCTTAATAGGGATGCTTTTCTGAATGAGGGTCTCTGGCAGTACTCTGCATGAGTAATGGTGTCAAAATTAGGCCCTTTTATATTTTATATATTTGGTACTTTTACATGATCTTGATTCCAAATTGAGGACTTCCCAGGAAAAGTAAAGGAAATTTCTCATTATTGATTTGTGCTTCATAAAAATCTATCTTCTTTTTTTTCCTACTGGATTTGATGTTTTCTACACAGGCAAATCCCACTGCCTGATTGAGGCCTAATTTAATGGCAAAAATTCTATTGACTTCAATGGGAGCACGATCAGATTCAGTATCTGATTCAATCTAATGAATAAATGCAGTTTTAAAGACTGCTGATACATTTATGTGTGGTTACTGTTTCAACTTCCTTCTCCTGTCACCCCACAATTAAAAGATACACGAAGTCTAAATATACAATAGATGCATAAGTGCAGTGCACATGCTATAAACATGGCTTTTCATCTCATTTCTCACAACCCATTTATATTTGTTTTGCAACACATAATTACTGTGTCATTTGGAGTGTGTTTTTAACTATTTCAGATTAGTAAATTGGGGATCAGTTCTAAAGATGCAACAGTTTTTTTTTAAAGGTGAGGGAGTTGCAGAAAATGTAGAGATAGTTGAAACTGTAGCAAGAAATTGGAAATACAGAACTGTAGAATAAAATAACTGTGTTCAGTATCATCCAAATATGCTGGATGTCTTTTTGATTGATGAGTCAAATTCCTGATGGACTAGTGATTGATACCAGATGCTAGTCAATACTTGGTCTCTTAATGGATAAAGCTCTCACCTTTCATCTGTAAAACCAACAGGTCTGACCTGCACTTTCCCATATGCTGAGCAGCCTTAATTTACACTAGGCTGTCAGAGTGAATTGAGGGCACTGTACACCTTACAGGAAATGCTCAGCTTCTTGCAGGATCCAACCCTAAGAAGGAAATGTGGGGGTAGTTGTGTTACTATTATCAGAGATCTTTGCTGGATGATACAAGCAGGATTTCATCTGCAGGTTCTGTCAATCTCTTAAGCCTCTTTGAAAAAATACAGCCCACTCTTCTTACATGTGGATAAATGTAAATCATAAATTCCTACCAAGACAAGGTGGGTGAGATAATAGTTTTTATTGGACCAACTTCTGTTGGTGAGAGAGACAAGCTTTTGAGCTTACACAGAGCTCGTCTTCAGGTCTGGGAAATGTACTCAGACTATCACAGCTAAATATAAAAAGAAAAGGAGTACTTGTGGCACCTTAGAGACTAACAAATTTATTAGAGCATAAGCTTTCGTGAGCTACAGCTCACTTCATCGGATGCGATGAAGTGAGCTGTAGCTCACGAAAGCTTATGCTCTAATAAATTTGTTAGTCTCTAAGGTGCCACAAGTACTCCTTTTCTTTTTGCGAATACAGACTAACACGGCTGCTACTCTGAAACCTGTGATTAAGCTAAATATAAGGTGCTTAAGTAGCTAACACATTTCAAGGGACCACTCAAGGTGAAGTGGCCCATTAACACCCCTCCAGTCAAGGAGAAGTGGGGAGTGGGGAAGGCAACTGGTGGGAAGTTGTTGTAGTAAGTCATAAATCTAGTGTCTCTATTCAGACGATGATTTTTAGTGTCTAGCAAAGTTATTAATTTAAGCTCCCAGCCTTGTCTTTTGAAATTATTGTCTATGTTTCCTTTGAGGATGAGGACTGAAGGTCAGATATAAAGTGATGAGTGAGCTGTAGCTCACGAAAGCTTATGCTCTAATAAATTTGTTAGTCTCTAAGGTACCACAAGTACTCCTTTTCTTTTTGGCTATAGATAACAGCTTTCTTGGTGCACCCCAAAGCTATAATACCCTGGGAGTGACATGGCTACAGCAACACTGCATTTATAAATTCCTTTAAGTTATAAACTCTATTTTGATCATTATCATGGAAGCCATTGGCCAGGACTGCAAGATGGATGAGATAGCAGCTTAAAATGCACAGAAACAATGTTTGGCTGGGCCAAAGGATAAGAAGCTGTGTAACAGCAGCTAAGGAAAAGCAGTCTCGCTCATAAAAGCTATCAATGAAGTGAAGAGAAAATGAATTTCATAACAGCAATAGTTGATTTTCTGCCTTTTTTTTCACTGCCTAATTTAATTAGGATGTTTCTGAGAAAGCTGTGCACTTGAGTAGAGTTTATTTTCTACCAAAGTGTGTTTTGCAGCTGTTTGTATTATATTTGGTTCCCAATTCTCTTTTTGTTTTGCACTGATTTTTTTAAACTGCATGCCTTTATGATTAGTAGTCTGCATTTATTTATTTTCTTTATCATAAGAAGAGCAATGAATAATCCTGAAATGTGTGCTCTGCCTTTGTACATTGGTATGGATCCATCATAATATATCCTTGTTGTGCTTATCTGGAGAGACTTACTCATAAGTGTTTCATCTCTCAGATAAGCTTTTTCATCTGTCCACTTATGTCCGAATCCCCAATGTCATAGCATCTGAGCAGCTATTTCTATTTAAAAATGGAAATAACAAATGCAGTATCCCCTCCCTCTTTCTTCCTTCTCAGCTTGTAGGAAAAATAGCTTGATGATTATAGGAGGGTTTCTGTTAGTGCTTGTGAATGAATGGGGATTATTTATCCCAGGATCCCTAGCGTATAAATAGTGCCCCCCAGAGACAGAGAAAATGCCTGCAAGGTAGAAGAGGCTGTTTTCTTATCTAAGAACAGGCAGTCAGTGAAGAGTACTCAGCATTCTATAGGATAACTGGAATATATCTAGCAAAAACTGAAGCTATTATTGTCACCAAATTCTCTTCCAGAGTCCTCATCCCCATACCTATTCAGAAATCACTCTGACATTTTGGCCCTTGATGTGCATAGAAGGTTACACTGAAGCAGTGTTGAGGATTGTGTTGGTAGTATGTCTTCCAGAGGAGCAGTAAGGACCCACAAATGACATGATTTTGGTGGGTCTAGTCTCAAGATGATGTGAGAAGCTCAAACCTGTCTGCATTTCAGTCCTCTGATTGTCTGCCCACTCCACTTGCCTGCCTGCAGACAACCAGTCAGAGCTGCTGCAGGCAGAACTCTCCCCCCTCCCTTTCTCCACTGCAACTCAGAGTCATTCTCACAGTACTCCTGGGGAATTCTGTGCCATTGCACATGCACAGAATTCATGTTCCCCACAGAATTTTTTTCTCTCTCCAGAAAATACATTCTGCCAGAGAGGTGCTGCAATTATGCCTTTCACTCACCAGAGGCTGCTGTGGCACCAGATGGGAGCAGCCCTATGTGGATAGGGAGGAGAAGAGGCTGCATTCCTCACAGAACCCTGCCCATGGGGCCAGGTAAGGATGCACAGGATATGAGGGGAATGGACAGATCAGGGCACATGGGGCTTGTGGGGGTGTGTCACAGATTGGGATTCAGAAGGGTTGGTGGGGAGACAGACTGGGGTGGGGATCAATGAGGGGGGTGCAGGGACATATAGGGATAGGGGGTGGCGGTGAGTGAGTGGGGATGCAGGGCCACATGGGACCGGGAGAGGAGGAGGGGTGCAGGGATATATGGGAACAGGGAGGAAGAGGGAGAGTTTCCCAAGCCTTTGCACTGCTTCTGAGGAGTATGGGAAATACATTTCTGTATTGTAGTTTAAATGAATTATTACTCAAAGTTCTGTATTAATATGCCTAATAAGGAATCTATTTGTCAAAAAACATTTCTTGAATCTTCTTCTATTGTCTGTATTGTTACAGACATACTTGCTGACAGGTATTTTGAAATAAATTACCAAAAATAGTTGAAACTAGCCAGATTATCTTGTGTTATTTTGACAAATAAAATATGCAGAATTTTAAAATATTGTGCACAGAATTTTTAATTTTTTGATGCAGAATCCCCCCAGGAGTATCACAGGAGGGAGTTAAATTGCCCAGCATCTCAGGATGGCTCCTCTACTCCTCCCCACTGCTCTCCTGTGAGCAACAGGACAAGATGGTTGCAATACTTTTTCTCTCTCTCTCCCTGCAGCCCAGCCTGAGAAGGGGCAGAGGGGGTTGAAGAGTCCCTGGAGTTGCCTCACTCCTACCTGGAAGGGGGAGCAGCAGGGTGTTCTCCCTCTCCTCCCCTCCACCAAGGTCTGGGAGGGGTGTGGGGTGAAAAACCCTGGAGGACCAGAGGAAGGGTTGAACTGGGGTTGGGGATTGAGGAGGAGTGGAACTAATCAGGGTGCTGAACTGATAGGGTAGGAGTTGAACAGTTGGGGTGGCTGAACTGCTGCAGGGGTGGAGGCTGGGTAGGGACTGAACTCATGAAGGGGCTGGGAGACCGGATTAATTGCTGGTCAGGGACAGGCAGATGTAGGGGTGAGCTTCTGCAGCAGAGGATAAAATCCATTTTACCCAATATATTTGGGAGAATGGACAAGGCTAATTGTCACTTGCACACTCTGGGGATGGGCAGGGGGAATTCAAAAATCAAAAGACAAAGAAAACACAATATAGCCTTTTGGAAAAAAATCTCATGATTGTTTGGGCCACTCATAATTTGGGGGGGGGGTCTGACCAATTATTTTTGATCCCTTGAGAAGCTCAAAATCATGATTTATGGTTTCTTGGGGATGGCAATACTGCAAGGCTGAAGTCCCTTGGAAGAGAGGGCAATCTGAAAGGAATTAATTTGTCCCTGTTTACAAAACTACAGTGCAACAAAGGAGACGTGAAAAATAAAATGGATTGTTCAAAAAAATGTATTATTGAAGACTAGTTAAGTTTTTTTGGTAAGGCAAAAAAACAAAAAGTTAGTTCCAAAAGGAAGAGAGAAAGATATACTTGTTAAAATACATACCCCACTGTTATTGGGATGTTCTCTGTATCTCAGGCAGTCATGGTATCCAAAACAGGATGGCCTGGCCTAGATATATTGTCTGGCTTTTTGTATCTTTGAATTCCCACTACTTCCTAGGGGAAACTCCCCTGGGTCAGCTGACCCAGGTCCAGCTTCCCCCACAGACTTATTTTAAAGTTGCCTCACATTGGGATCCACCCCTTTTATGCCAGGTACATCTAAAATAGAACTACCTAATCATTAAAATAAACTTTTTTTCTAATTGTTACTGCTGAGCCAGTAACTTCAGTGAACTTGCACATCAGCCCAGGAAGAAGTTAGAGGCACTGAGCCAATGCACAAAGTGGTCCAACAGTTCCAAAAACCTGCCCCCCCATTCCCAAATCGTACCCTATCAAAATGATTTAGTAGGTTGAATACCCTATTCTACTGGCACAGCAGCATAGCACTGAAAAGTCACTTGTGAGCTGAAAGAAGGTTTGAAGCTGTAAGTTATAGCTGGTGCAGAGACTGCTGAAGAAAGAAGTGGTTATAGTAAATATAAGCATTGAAGCCAAACAATTCAGAGGAAAAAGCTATTCTACAAAAAATCTGATAGGAGCTGAAGAGTTTGAAGGAAGGATAAGTACTTACACAGGTCATCTCTCTGAACTAGATTGAACTTGATCAGTATCACATTGTTATTTTTACTCATCTCTAAAAGTACCACCAAAGAAGGCCATTCATTAACAGTAGGACTGGTCAGGAATTGTCCATCAATATGATTTTTTGATAGAAAATGCAGTTTTACTAGAATATTTCAATGTTCCTGAAGTTTCTAAAATTTCTGTTGGGAATTCCAAAATGAAATCTTTCATTTTGGGTAGATTTGAGCGAAAAATCAAAGTATTTTGGTTTGATGAATAGAAATGTTTTGTTTCCAGTCAGTTTCTGCATTAAACTGCATCTCTCTGGGGTGCTGCATTTTCCCATAGGAGTCTGGTCAAGGAGCCCAGTTCTTATAGGCAAATGGGGACACAAGGCACCCAAACAATAACTCCCATGAGACAAAGCAACACCACAGGGAGATGCCATTTAATATTGAGCTGACTTGTTTCTATTCAATTCAACAAACCAAAATGAAATGTTTTGACTTGGGCCTAGGGAAACTTGTCATTTCAATCAAAAGTATAAAAATGAAAGTTCATCATTTCCAAATAAATTTTTTTTAGTACTTTTGTCCCATTAAATAATTTCAATATTTCAACTTTTTGCCCAGATTTGGGATGAAAACCCCCCCAGGTGTAATTATTAGAATTTCCCATGAGACAGAAATTCTGATTTTTCACTTAGCTCTAATTAATAATGTTTCAGTCAGAAGAATCACATTGACATCTTGAAAAGGAGTACTTGTGGCACCTTAGAGACTAACAAATTTATTAGAGCATAAGCTTTCGTGAGCTACAGCTCACTTCATCGGATGCATTTGGTGGAAAAAAGTTTTTTCCACCAAATGCATCTGATGAAGTGAGCTGTAGCTCACAAAAGCTTATGCTCTAATAAATTTGTTAGTCTCTAAGGTGCCACAAGTACTCCTTTTCTTTTTGCGAATACAGACTAACACGGCTGCTACTCTGATACCTGACATTGACATCTTGTGATTGATTCCCAATCTTACCCCTTGGGCTTCCGGTAGCAGTGTCAAAAATGTCAATGCTCCCAGTGTCTTGGAAAAAATCAAGAGTTTAATGGAGCAGAGTGTGTGTTATGGGCATTCTGAGGGCAGACTAGATGATCACAATGATCCCTTCCTGCCCTAGAATCTATGAATCTCTCCTTTAGGATAGTAGTGTGAAGAGCTAGTTCCACCCCCCACCCCTGCTTTTTTTATTTTAAATCTCAAATTCCCATCAGGCTTTCTTTCTTGATTTCTTTGTCTTTCTGTTCTTTCATGTTAATAATATGGGAGATTTTTGAGATAATTTTGACAGCAATCCTTTTTCCTGTTGAATGTTGTGAATTCTTACACGGTTAATAAGCATTGATGCAGATTTTTATTTAATGACATATTACTCTTACAGGCTATCAGTTTTACAATGCCAATAAACCAGGTGAAATTGATTTGTTACTGTAATTATGACCAATTTCAGATTTGTTACTGTGTCAACTGCTCTCAGTGTCACCTTTAGATTGTTCCATTAAATCCTTAATTTCACACAATAATTATAATGGGGACTTTGCTTCAATCTTAATAAAGAGCATCTTTATTACAATCTCATGTTAACTATGTGAGGGCAACTAGGTTGGTTAGGTACTGCATGATCATTCATATAACCATTGTGAGGATCAAATGGAATAAGAAATTAAATAGACATCTCAAAAATATCATAAGGCCTTAAAAAATTTTACTGTCACAATCAGGCTTGGTGTTGAAGAGGACTTTGCTGTGTAGAACTGCTCGTCTTGTGATTTCTCTCACCAACTCCAACCTCCCCCACCCAAGCAGAGCAAAGCCGCCATCACAGCTAGGCAGTGAGTGTGAGAAAACATATGAAAAGTGTAACCACTTTTCCCCTCCCCTCATTTTGCAATGGGATGTGGCTCTTTCAACACCCACTGCATCTCTTACTTTTGGTGGAGGAAAGCACATGATCCTTTGTCACTATCTGAACAAATACTCTGTTCTCCCCTATGTTACTATATTATTTATATTACAGTAGCACCTAGCAACAATAACCAAGACTGGGCTCCCATTATTCTGGGCACTGTGCAGACACATAGTAAAACCTAATCTTTGCCACAGGGAGTTTATAATTTAAGTAGATGGAGGGGTGGGGAAAAGGAAGCATTATTATCCGCATTTTCAGATGGGAAACTGAGTAAGGCACAGAGGGATTGGGGGCCAGATTTGTAAAGCTATTTCCTGAGGTGCTGGGACTATGGATGCTGGGGGTGCTGCTGCATCCCCTGACTTGAAGTGGTTTCCATTATATACAGTGTTCACAGTTTGGTTCAGTGGCTTTCAGCACCCTCACTATACAAATTGTTCCAGTCTCCCTGGCTATTTCTGCATCTACAGCTGCAGAGAGGCATCTACTGAGATTTTCAAAAACACCTAGGTGCCAAACTCCCATTAATTTCAATGGGAATTAGGTACCTAAGGGCTTGTCTACACTTACTGGGGGATCGACAAGCGGCGATCGATGCATTGGCAGTTGATTTAGCGGGTCTAGTGAAGACCCGCTAAATCGACCGCAGATCACTCTTCTATTGACTCCTATATTCGTCCGGATCGAGAAGAGTAGGGGGAGTCGACAGAAGACTGTCTCCCCTCGACATCATGTAGTGCAGACCATGCAGTAAGTAGGTCTAAGCTACGTCGACTTGAGTTACGTTATTCACGTAACTCAAATTGCGTAGCTTAGATCGAATTTCCCCTGTAGTGTAGACAAGGCCTGAGTGTTTTGAAAATCCCAGTACGTGGCTCTCTGCATCTTCAGGTGCCTAAAACTTTTAAAAATCTGGTCTTAAATGACTTGCTCAGGTTCCCTCCAGAAATCTATGGCAGAGCTGGGAATAAACCCCTGTCTCCTAAATTCTAGTTAAATGCCTTAACCACAAGACTATCTTTCTTATTTAGCAGACTACATGCAGGGTGACATCTCTGAAGTCATGAGAGTGACTCCAGATTTACACTTGTATAACACAGAAGAGAATTTGGCTCCAGGTTTTTTAATTGCTGCTTTGTTTAAAAAGCTTTTGATAAACTTTTCACTCTGAGTTGAAGGGATGGAGGGAAAATAAACAGCTACATTCCTCTAATAAGTGAAAATAAATTGCAATTATAGCAAAAATATTGCTAGTAATGTACAACTATTTTAGATTAAACCATTTAAGCAAAAAAAAGCATTAATCCCACTAATGGGGTCTGCACACTAGCTATTAATTTCGTGACTTTCTACATGAAGGACTTTGCTTAAAATCCCTCCTTTTGGGTGTTTTAATTGCAAATGGACAAAATGGTAGGATCAAGATGTTGTATTCCCTCATCTCAATTTTGCTAAGCAGAGAACCCTCAGTAATGAGGCACAACAGTGGCTCTCTGGCTAATATTGAAAGTGAAACAGGCTCCTTTGAGTGCTTGTTAGGAGAGATTAATTCAAGATAAATAAAATTAAAAAGGGAAGAATCTTCGAGGAAAGTTCCAATTAAATCTAAGTTGTAGCAGATGCTATCATTTGTGGGGAACACAAATTGAGTGTGTTCTGCAGTTGAAGATTTGGTCTTTAAGCCCAAAGTAATGCTGTTCGTTTAATTTAGTTTTAGTGATGTAAAGAAGGAAATGGTTAATCTTATCCTAACACAATTGCCATTTGAGAATGCAAATAGCTGTTAGATTGCTAACTAAATGATTTGCTGGTTCAAAATGGGAGCCCCGATTGAGGCCTCTCTGAAAATGTGGCATACATTTGCTACTTACATGATGGTTTAGTGATTGCACATTGTATTGCAATGTGTAATGACACTTGCTTTTTTTATATTCTATGGAGGTACAGACTAGCTGTGATCCTGTATGAATCTGCATTTCCTTAGGCTATGTTTTTAGCATTTGAAAATTTCATACTCACAGACAATAAACATGCTAAATAAACGGGTATGCCTGTGAAGAGTAACTGCAAAAGCTCATGAAGAAATAAAAGTAACACGATGCTATCTGCTGTATAAGGCTTCAGCTCTGCAAATGTTTGAGCATAAGTATAATTTACTTCTGTGAGTAGTCCCAATGATTTCAGTGCAAGTAAAGTTAACTATATGCTTAAATGTTTGCAGGATTAGGCCCTACATCCAGAGACTCACACAAATCAGAGCAGAGTGTATTTCATTCACAGAACAAAGATGTGTCTGTGGAACGTATGAGTATTCAGTATCTAGGACACATACACCCTGAGGTACATTTATCCCTGGAGTGTGTCTAAGTATAGCATGTTTTTTTACCAGTAGCTTTGATGAGATAAAGAGCTGGTAGTTGGCATGAAAAATGCATACATACAAAAACTATGTAACTGTTAATCTTTTTTGGCGCTATAGCTATAAAGTGAAATTAGAGCAGACAAAAATGTCTGGTTTTCTTCCTTTTGTGAATTTTGCCTGCTGCATCTTGCAGAGGTGAAAGCCTGAACAAGTTTTGTGTTGCACTCTGCAAATGGAAAGACTTAGGTTCAAACATCTTTCATGCAAACTTGAAAAGTAGGGCCCTCCAGTGAGAGAATTCTACACCTGGACCACCAAGTTTTGCCCTGGAGACCAACTGCCAAAAAATGCTATCAACTGCAGCTGCGATGCAGAGAAAGATGGTATCAAAGTTAGCCAAATTCTAGGCTTTGTCAATAGGGACCAACATCTTGAATGGATTCCGGACCTGAATTAGCAGCCAATATAGAGTTTAGAGCATGAACATGATGTGTTTTAATCTATCTGCTCTGACTAGAGGGCAAACCACTGAATTTTGAATCAGTTACATCTTCCAGGTAGACTTCAAGTTAACCCCACGTGGCATGCACAGCACCTTGACTGTATTTGAGAAAGTGATCACCATGTCTAATGCTGCATCTGAAAAGAAAGGGTGCAGTCTTTTAGCCAGCCAATGGTGGGGGGGAAAAACCCACATTTCTGGTCACTGTTGCTATGGGAATCTGGGAGCAGATATGAGTCAAATAGGACTCCGAGATTACAAGTCGCCTTGACAATCAGAATAGTACAAATTGCAGAAAGGTCTGAAACTCAAAATATTTCACTGTTGTCAAATCTCTGAAATGTGCCATTATTTTACTACTAAGCTATCATTAGAACATGGATGTATGGACTATAGGACAGCAGCAACACTTAGATACAAGCAAAACCTTTTGTCTCTCTTTTATTGAGAGGGCATTAATTGCATTGGTGTTGTATCAGATTAAAGGAGACCTCAAATAGTAGCAGGAGTAACAATTTATACTAAAGAAGAAAAAACACATTTAGTGGGGAACAGGTTTGTCAGGGGAAGAGAGTATTGCAGAAGTGCCATAATTTACTACTTCTTGCCTTTCAAGGCATAGTACAGCCAATCTTAGACTCTGTGGCTGCTAGACCAGAAAAAAGCACTGGTTCTGCTGTACTGCACAAATAGAAAGGCTAATCATAGTTCTTAAGGGAAAATCCTCTCTTCAACACTTCAGAGGTGCTTGATTAAGCTGTTGCTAGATAGTGTATACCATCACTTTATGCGGCATAACTGATAGGAAAGGATCACTTCTATGTTTGGAAACTAGCATAATGCTTGAAAGACCAGGGTTCAAGTCCTTGCTCTGCCATAGGTCCTGCATAAACTTGGGCAAGTCATTAAGGCCTTGTCTGCTTCTTGCTTTAGTCTGCACCATAAGCATATACATTTTAATGTGCACTAACTAGCCTGTGGGGTCCCTGCTGGCCAGTTCCCAAGTGGGCATTAATGTAGTTCCATTTGAAACACTGCTACATAAACATGCACTAGGGATCATTTAGTGCACAGCAGCAGGGTTACCAGATGGGCTAGTTAGCGTGTGTACACTTCTATGGACTGAAATGCACCTCTCTCTGGAATGGATTAACTCTGTAGACAAGCCCTTAGATTCTAAGGACCAGACCCACGAAGGGACTGAGGTGTCTGAGTCCCAGTTTTAGGTGCCATTGCAATCCACAAAACCCCTGGTTGGCTGCTACCTAAGCCTGTAGGTGCCTAAACTCACACAGTGACTAAATTTTTGCTATGAAAGTTCCCTAGCCACCTCCATTTCTGCCTCTGAGCCTGCTCACTTCTGCCACACACTAGGCACCCAGATGCCTGTCTCCGACCTAGGCACTAGCACGATCCACAACCCAGGGAAGGATAGGGAGAGGAATGCTTATCTTTGTCATGGGGCCCAATCCAACTGGTGTGCTCTGAGCATGCCTAGCTCTATATAAAATGGCCAGGAGGAGGCCTTTCTTCTAACCTTTGGCACAGTGGTTAGGGTACTCAGGATGTGGAAGACCCTGGGTCAATTCCCCCCTCTGCCTAATGAGGAATCAGATTTGAACAGGGCTTCCCCACCTCTCAGAGGAGTGCATGAACCACTGGACTAGGGGTAAACAATCAATTTATGAGCACCTGAGGACAATAAGGTGAATAATAATAGCCAACATGGATTTATCAAGAACAAATCACGTCAAAGAAACCTAATTCCTTTCTCCAACTGGCATAGTGGGAAGGGGAAACAGTAGACATTTTATCTTGAGTTTTGTAAGGCTTCTTGACATAGTTCCACATACATTCTCATAAACTAAGGAAATGTGGTTTAGATGAAACGACTATAAAGTGGGTACATAAATTGTTGCAAAACAGTATTCAGAGTGTGGTTATCAGTGGTCCACTGTCAAACTGGGATAGCATATCTAGTGGGGTCCCACAGGGGTCTGTCCTGGATCTGGTGACATTCAAATTTTTGTAATTAATTACTTGGCTACCAGCATATACTTATAAAATTTGCAGAGGAAACCAAGCTGGCATGGGGGTGTAAGCATATTGGAGGACAGGATTAGACTTCAAAATGACCTTGATGAATGGAGAACTGGCCTGAAATCAACAAGATGAAATGCAGTTAAGACAAGTGCAAAATACTATACTTAGGAAGCCTGGGCGGCAGGGCGGGGGCGAGGGGGAGACGGGGGAGAATAAAAAACTACAAAATGGGGAATAACTGGATAGGCAGTAATGCTACAGAATAGGATCTAGGGGTTATAGTGGATCACAAATTGACTCTGACCAACAATGCGATGCAGTTACAAAAAAGGCTATTATCATTCTGGGTGTATTAACAAAAGTAGTATATAGAAGACAAGGGAGGTAATTATCCCGCTCTGCTCAATGCTGGTGAGGCCTCAGCTGGAATATTCTGTCCAATTCTGGCTGCTACACTTTAAGAAATATGTGGACAAATTGGAAAGAGTCCAGAGGAGAGCATCACAAATGATAAAAAGATATAAAAAAAACCTGACTTATGAGGAAAGATTAAAAAAAACTGGGCCTGTTTAGTCTTGAGAAAAGATGGAGATCTGATAACAGTCTTCAACTATCGTAAGGGCTGTTATAAAGAATTATCCACTGTTGGCCATGTCCATTGAAGGTATGACAAGAAATAGTCAGCTTTGGGGAGATTTAGGTGAGATATCAGGAAAATCTTTCTAACACTAAAGGTAGTTAAGCTCTGGAATTGGCTTCCAACGGTGGTTGCAGAATCCCTGTTACTGGAGGTTTGTAAGAACAGCTTAGACAAATTCCTGTCAGGGATGATCTAAGTCAGGGGTGGGCAAACTTTTTGGCCTGAGGGCCACATTGGGGTATAGAAATTGTATGGTGGGCCATGAATCATCACGAAATTGAGGGTAAGGTGCGGGAGGGGGGTGAGGGCTTCAGCTGGGGGGTGTGGGCTCTGGGATGGGGCCAGACATGAGGAGTTGAGGGTGCAGGAGGGGGCTCTGGGTTGCAGTGCATGGTGTGTGTGAGGGCTCTGGGGGGGGCTGCAGATGAGGGTGCTCCAGGTTGGGACCAATGGGTTCAGAGGGCGGGAGGGGGATCAGGGATGGGGCAGGCTGTTGGGGCACAGGGGGGTGAGGGCTCTGGCTAGCGGTGCGGGCTCTGGGGTGGGGCTGGGGATGAGGGACTTGGGGTACAAGAGGGGCTCTGGGCTGGGATCAAGGGGTTCAGAGGTTGGGAGGGGGATCAGGGCTGTGGCAGGGGATTGGAGTGCAGTGTGGGGGGGAGAGCGCCAAGGTGCAGCCAGGCAGCTCTGCGTGCTGTCCCATCAGCAGGCACCACCCCTGCGACTCCCATTGGCCAGGAACCATGGCCAATGGGAGCTGCGGGGGTGGTGCCTGCGGATGGTGCAATGTGCAGAGCCACCTGGCCATGCCTCCATGTACTACGTAGGCGCTGGAGGGAGGTCATGCCAGCTGCTTCCTGGGAACCATGTGGAGAGGGCAAGCCTCTGACCCTGCTCCCTGGCTGGAGTGCCAGAGTGGGGCAAACCCCCAGCCCCGCTCCTTGGCAGGAGCTGAAGGCCAGATTAAATGGTTTGATGGTGTGGCTCATGGGCTGTAGTTTGCCCACCACTGGTCTAGGTATACTTGGTCCTGCAGCAGCATAAGAGGCTGGACTAAATGACCTTGTGATGTCCTTTCTAGCTCTACATTTCTATGATTCTGTAGTGTGATGTGAAAAGAAAAGGAGTACTTGTGGCACCTTAGAGACTAACAAATTTATTTGAGCATAAGCTTTCATGAGCTACAGCTCACTTCATCGGATGCATTCAGTGTGATGTCTCTCTCTCTCTTTTGTTGAAGCCATTCCACTTTTAGTTTAATATTTAATTATTACTTAGGCAAAAGATAGAGTGAGAATCACTCTATAGTTCAGGGGCTAGGACTATCTGAGAGATGGGTGATCCTAGGTCAGATCCAGCTGACAAGAGGTGGGAACTGAACCACAATCTCTCATGTCCTGGATGAGTGCCCTAACCACTGAGCAAAAGATAAGGCAAGCTGTCCCCTCCTCCTGGTCATCCTCAGAGGATGTCTGCCAGATCAGGCCTCTTCTGCCTGTTTTACCTGGAGTTCAGCATAGCACTGGGGCTCAGGCATGAGACAGACACCCAGATGCCTGCCCGAGGCAGCAACATGCATGCTTGGTGGTGGAAATGTAGGTGCCTAGGGAACTTTTACAGCAAAAATTAGATGCTGAGTGAATTTAGGAGTGGCAGTCAGTGGAACTTAGAAGCCTAAATCCTCTTGTGGATCTGGCCTTCACATAGCATAGTAATGGGGGCCATATTAGTACTTAAGATAAATAAACACTCATATCTCAAGTTTAGAAACACTGGCTGTGGCAGTGATCAGCAATCCCCCAAAGGAGCTTTAGCTTGCCTAAGTATAACAAACTATTACAGAGGTATGCAGTAGTGTTGTAGCTGTCTTGGTCCCAGGATATTACAGAGACAAGGTGGATGAGGTAATAGCTTTTATTGAACCATCTTCTGCTGGTGAGAGAGACAAGCTTTCCAACTACACAGAAATTGATCCAGTAAAAGCTATTACCCCACCCAACCTATCTCTATTACAGAGATTACATTTTAATTCATATTAACTGTTCTTGGAAAATCCTCCCTATGTGTGAGAGGCACAGTTTCATCTGTTTCAGGATCAGACACCGTATTATATGCCTTTTACTTTTTTTTTTTTTCAAATAAAATTATTGTAGGAAATGAAAAGGAAATCTTCATGCATTCATGTTCTGAGTTCATCTCTGCCCACCTTAAGGGACCAGTAATGCAACACATCATTTTGTTCTGTTTCCTTCTGTTTTGTCCCTTTCAAAACTGATGCACTGTGGAGCACTGGTAGATTTGCCTGATCTTTCTCAACGGTAGTTCTAGTTCTATGCATGGGGAGAAAGTGAATTGGGGAGAGGCCCTGCATCATCACCCCCTCTAACCCTATGGAGAATCTACAGGAGAGTTAATATCAATTCAGGCTTCTATAGAACTTCTGCAGACCACTTTCAGGCTGGAGAACCCCCCTTCCCTTCCATGGCCATGGGCAGAGCAATCCCTGGTAGCACAGTGCCAGTACAGCTGAAGTGCCAGGGTACTGGAGAGGGGACAGGGACCTCTCAAACTGATGAGGAGGCCCATTGGGTTCCCCAAGAGCCATGCATTTTGGGGTCCACATCCTGGCTTCTTCCCAGTACCCTGCAACCCCCCCTCCTGGGCAGAAGACTTAAGAAACAAACCCGAATAGGAAATTTTATGGAGTTTTCATTTACCTGCTTCCCCAAAGTGAGTTTTCCCATGGGAGAGACATTCTAATCCAGAATTACCACCTTCCTGTTTAAGAACCCTCGTTTTCCCCACTCCCAAGAGGTACTTAGCGCCCTCCCTCAGGGCCCTCAAGGCATTATTGTTGCAAATATTGTATGACTTTAACATACACCTGATAAACATAAATGTGATGTGCCAAATGCTCCTTAGATATAGCCCAAGTCAAGTAGGTGGCCTAAAGTTCACCTTTGCACCATCTCTCCTAGGGCTGCTGTGTGTGCAGGGCCAGTGATTTAGAGCAGCCTACAGGCCACTCTTACAGCCCCAAGGGCCTGAAAGTGTAGCCAAGAATTGATTCAGGATAGGGGTGTTTCTGACATAACTCATTTTCTCTGGTCACACCCCATATCTCTATACTACAGGAGGGTCTCCTTTTCCACACTGTAATCCTCTTAGGGCCAGTACACTCTGTAAACCAATATTCACAAGTGGTATGAAGCGAAGTGAATACCCTATAACAGAGGCTCTGGCCCCATATATTTTCATTAATTAACTTTCATCTTGTTCTAGCTACAGTAGTCAGCTTTGCCAATGATTACCACAAGGTATGCTTGGAATAGGAAATAAGTAGGGTAATTTTGCATGTCTGGGGGCAAATGCTGCCTTTTTAAATCATAACCACAGTAGTGCAGTATGACTCCTTTAAACTTTAACCAAGAGCAAATGAACATTTTTTCCCCTCTTGGATGTTTTGTATTAGACTGTCAAGGTCTCTTAGTAGTTGAGGGGATTATTCTGAGTCTGTCTTTCATCTGTCTCTAGTCTAGGAGATATCATCATATACGGCACCAATCTCACTTGCTTGCAGATTTCTTTCCCCTTGAGTATTCTGCACTCTTGATTTACTTACATTTGATTCTGTGTCTTTTTCTGCTCCTTATGTTTAGATCACATGGTAATTAGAGGAAGCTATAATTTGTTCTTCATGCAGTCCTGGATATTCTTAACTATACTCACCAAAGATCTGGGTCTGGTAAGTTACTTCTGCTCCTATTTTTGATTAAATGATTATTGAAAATGCCATATCCTATTCCAAATGAAAACAGAATTTTTGCTCTGACTTATTTGGACCCGGAGTTAGCACTTAAAAGTTTCCATAAAACTTGTTCCTTGGAAGGAGGGAATTCAAGATGTTGGTCACATCATGAATGCCACCGTTTCATTCTCTCATGATTCATGATACTCCTGAGAGATGAGGGACCACTATTTGGCAACATAGGCTTTCAGGATGGCAGGAATTGGGTAATGGTGACTAGGAAATAGAGCCTAGCATTTCAAACATCTTTTTATCTTTGCTTCAGGGTCAGACCTTAGATCTTTTCCTATGAATAAAAACAGTTTAAGTGAAAAGACCACTTTGTTGTGGTTTCATTTAAATCTTAATTTTTCTCCTGTTCTATGAAATTAAGGACACAGCACTACTTAGGCCATGGTACCCATGGAGAGTAAGTAAGATTAACTCACCAAAGGAGTGTTTGGTTAGTGAAGTAATTCAGTTTCTCAACTTGAAACTCCAAAGGTGACGCTCTACAGTACTAATCTAGTCTGTCCCCTAGACTTAGTCTTGCTACCAGGATAAAATTTGCAAGGCAACTTCCAGAAAGGTCATGGTCTGTGAAGGGCCTGCTCCTTCTATTCAGTATGGAAAATTTTAAAAAAAGAAAAGAAAAAAAGACAATGTGCATCTTCTAAATATGACACCAATATTACCTCCTTTCTATGGTATTTATTAATGCAAAGTCATCCATCTATGAAAAGATGAACCAACCTTGTAAACCTAGTTTAAGAAATCCAGCTTACTTTAAATTTAACTGAAACCTTTGAGTTTTACACTCCATTGTACAGTAATCATTGTGAAACTGAGCAATAAGAAATGGCAGAGTATGAATTCTAGCTTCATATGTCAAATTCACTGTTAGAAATTAGGCTGAAGGGCAAATGCCATCCATCCACATGCTAGAAGGTATGAATTACTGGCTGCACAAATAAGTCAAGTGCTGGAGTATCATTCATTTTATTGTGCATTTTTAGAAAAAAATAAAAATGAGAGAAAAACTAACAAATATTCAATGCAAAAAAAAAACTTACCCTATCTAATTCCAGGGTCCAAATTTCAGATCTACAAAAGTAAGGGGACTCAAAGTTATGGTTTACAAAGCAACTGTAGTTCAGACTCCCTTGAAGACATGTAGCATATTGTACAGCAATATGTACAGTTAATTGTGTTGCCTTTTCAGCATGTGCCCCCATTCCTTGGCCTCACCTCATTCCTGCTCCATTTGGAGGCCTTAGCACTGCCCAGAGCGCTATCCCAAATTAATCCTTGTGCTATCTGGCCATAAAGGACTACGACTGTAGCTAGTCCTTTATAGGGAACAAAAGTCAGCACACTCTCTCACCCTTCTGTACCCACACAGGGCTGACCATAATTTGCCTTACATCCAATCTAGTAAAGCTCTTGAGCAGGTGTGGAGTTTTAAGCAAATGAGCTGACCTACTGAAGTGAATGAGACCCCTCATGCTTAAATGCTTTGCTGCTCTGGGGACTAACTAAGCAGAAGATTCCAATCTTTACCCTTTTTAAACCAAATATTTATTTTCAAACCATTTTAGTGCATTCCTTGTTAGAGTCTAAGAATACTGTGACTATAGAACTTTTAAATCCAAACAACCCTTCTGTTTTCTGCATGCAAATCAGGATCTAGGCAATTTTTATCAACAGAAAACCACTACTTATTTCCCACCTGAGGTTACTATACAACAACTGAATTAACTTTCTTGAAGACTTTGGAAGATATCACAGTGCCTTAAGCCAATTAGATTTTCATTGTATTTTTGGTTTGAGTTGGGGTGGCTATCACTTTCTCTGCAGCCTCTTTGAAGCTGTGCATCTCAGAAGGGAGCCACTCCATTTAAGACAAGCATATTTTCAAACAGCCTTTTTCTCCCCCTGTGAGTGACAGCTATGGCATTTTAGACACAGAAAATAAAATGCAAGCTCCTCTGGCTGTTGGATGCTTCAGGGTCCTAGATTCCATGTGGTTCCAGAAAAGTGGATTAACACTGAAAAATAATAGGGGAAATAGTCAGGGCTTTTCCCTCCATTTTCTGTGCTGCTTCATTAGCAAATTGAGTTGAAGGGAGCTGGTTTTACCATCTTTTGGCCAGTTAAAGGCTGCTCTTAACTAGTGCCATATTTAGTTTGTGCTCTGTTAGCCTCAGTTTTGTAATGTTGTTACAATACCTTGTGTCTACCTATGCATTTCCAAAGGGCCACTCATATGGGGTGGAATTTTCAAAGGTACTCAGCATTGTCCAGTGATAAAATTTCCATTTACTTCTTTGGGAACTGAGTTAGGCCAACACTTTTGAGTGCTTTTGAAAATCCAGCCTGCATTTTCTAGAAGCATGCAAATAAAGGCAAAGCAGTTTGGCTGAAGTAACCCTCTGTCCCACTCCTCACTAACATGCTGTTTCCTTGAGTGGGAGGGTTCTTGATTAGAAATATTACTGGATCCTTTTGCAATAGCTGTTGAAGACGGGCTTGTACACACAGAATCAGGTCTTCAGTGAGAAGACCTGAGCTCATTCTGATTTCTGTTTCCACTACAGTTCTGATAGAGCCCAACACACAAGTTTTTCACCACGAGTGACTGTCTGGTAGCGTATCTTTGAAGAACCATGTGGCCTTCACAGTCAATCCAAGGAAAATGCATTGCAGAAGTCCAGCCTGAAGGCAAGACATAGATCACTGTAGTTACCTCTGCATCCATAAGGAAGCGATCCAGTCTCCTGGTAACAGATAGAAAGAGGCATTTCTGACTACTGCTGCTATTTGGGTATCTCAGAGTATCTAGACGTCTGGTCCACAATTTTTAGTCAAAAAAAGTTATTTTTGGTGAAAAAAAATGCCAAAACAGACATTTTGAAAGATATCAATTTCTATGAAAATTCCCCTGGGGAAAAAAACAACAACATTATTTCAAAATGACAAAAATTTTGGAAAATTGTTTTTTTTAATTTTTACATATCTCCTGACCTCTCAGAAGCAGTGGTGCATAATAGGACAATATAATAGCTGGAATATTCTATTATTTTATTTAAAAAATTCTTATTGGCAGCTGCTACTTAGTACTGATGGGAAAAAATATTTTGTGTTCTTCATTCAAGTGCCCATTTGTATTGTAATGAACCTGTTTGATACTCTTGGGAGAATTTAATTCAGCATTTTTTTTCTTTTCTTCTTTCTTATTTCAGTGTGGAAGATCATCCTGGTTTTCAGTGGAGAGAGAGACTGAGGCTAGTGATTTTTCCAGACTGATTTGTCTCGATCTTTTTGATGACCATAGTTTTTAAAAGCTACATTATGACACGATGGGATGTGGGAAAAACAGAAAGAAGCCAGTTATGTAAGGCCATCTGTTTGCAAAGTAATGAAAGGGAAAGTGGAAAAGTACAACTCAACTAGAGAATAGCCTTGAAAATTGGAGCAACATGTTTTTATAAAATCTATAACAAATTAGAATAGATAAAAAAAGAGCATCTCTGTGTGTTTTGCTTTTTATCGAATGTCTTACTCACATGAGAAACCATTATTACTGAAGTAAAAAAAAAACACATGATGTATCGTAACCAAGATTGCTACAAACTATATGTTGGGTTTTTTCAGACTGTTACATCATACATCAGTAATTTCCTACCACTCTCCTGGTGATGATTTTCAAAGAGGATATAAAGTTTATCAGTGAACCAGAGAGAGTTCAATTCTCTGCTACAGTGGAGGGGATGGAACATTATAGATAAATTAATCTCGATGCATTTGAAATGAATCTCATTTTCCAGTCTGTATTACACACTGTGCATTACTAACAAATACCAGGAATGATAAACAAAAGCCTTTCAATCCTTAAACATACACAGAGCCAAATAAGAGTTTAACCAACCCCCTAAAATGAAAGTATACAACATAAAACAAGTTTCAGAGTAGCAGCCGTGTTAGTCTGTATTCACAAAAAGAAAAGGAGTACTTGTGGCACCTTAGAGACTAACAAATTTATTAGAGCATAAGCTTTCGTGAGCTACAGCTCACTTCATCGGATGCATTTGGTGGAAAAAACAGAGGAGAGATTTATATACACACACAGAGAACATGAAACAATGGGTTTATCATACACACTGTAAGGAGAGTGATCACTTAAGATAAGCCATCACCAGCAGCAGGGGGGGGGGGGAAGGAGGAAAACCTTTCATGGTGACAAGCAAGGTAGGCTAATTCCAGCAGTTAACAAGAATATCAGAGGAACAGTGGGGGGTGGGGTGGAGAAATACCATGCGGAAATAGTTTTACTTTGTGTAATGACTCATCCATTCCCAGTCTCTATTCAAGCCTAAGTTAATTGTATCCAGTTTGCAAATTAATTCCAATTCAGCAGTCTCTCCTTGGAGTCTGTTTTTGAAGCTTTTTTGTTGAAGGATAGCCACTCTTAGGTCTGTAATTGAGTGACCAGAGAGATTGAAGTGTTCTCCAACTGGTTTTTGAATGTTATAATTCTTGACGTCTGATTTGTGTTCATTTATTCTTTTACGTAGAGACTGTCCAGTTTGGCCAATGTACATGGCAGAGGGGCATTGCTGGCACATGATGGCATATATCACATTGGTAGATGCGCAGGTGAACGAGCCTCTGATAGTGTGGCTGATGTGATTAGGCCCTATGATGGTATCCCCTGAATAGATATGTGGACAGAGTTGGCAACGGACTTTGTTGCAAGGATAGGTTCCTGGGTTAGTGGTTCTGTTGTGTGGTGTGTGGTTGCTGGTGAGTATTTGCTTCAGATTGGGGGGCTGTCTGTAAGCAAGCACTGGCCTGTCTCCCAAGATCTGTGAGAGTGATGGGTCGTCCTTCAGGATAGGTTGTAGATCCTTGATGATGCGTTGGAGAGGTTTTAGTTGGGGGCTGAAGGTGATGGCTAGTGGCGTTCTGTTATTTTCTTTGTTGGGCCTGTCCTGTAGTAGGTGACTTCTGGGTACTCTTCTGGCTCTGTCAATCTGTTTCTTCACTTCAGCAGGTGGGTATTGTAGTTGTAGGAATGCATGATAGAGATCTTGTAGGTGTTTGTCTCTGTTTGAGGGGTTGGAGCAAATGCGGTTATATCGTAGAGCTTGGCTGTAGACAATGGATCGAGTGGTATGATCTGGATGAAAGCTAGAGACATGTAGGTAGGACTAGCGGTCAGTAGGTTTCCGATATAGGGTGGTGTTTATGTGACCATCGCTTATTAGCACTGTAGTGTCCAGGAAGTGGATCTCTTGTGTGGACTGGTCCAGGCTGAGGTTGATGGTGGTATGGAAATTGTTGAAATCATGGTGGAATTCCTCAAGAGCTTCTTTTCCATGGGTCCAGATGATGAAGATGTCATCAATGTAGCGCAAGTAGAGTAGGGACATTAGGGGACAAGAGCTGAGGAAGCGTTGTTCTAAGTCAGCCATAAAAATGTTGGCATACTGTGGGGCCATGCAGGTACCCATCTCAGTGCCGCTGATTTGAAGGTATATATACATTGTCACCAAATGTGAAATAGTTATGGGTGAGGACAAAGTCACAAAGTTCAGCCACCAGGTTAGCCGTGACAGTATCGGGGATACTGTTCCTGACGGCTTGTAGTCCATCTTTGTGTGGAATGTTGGTGTAGAGGGCTTCTACATCCATAGTGGCTAGGATGGTGTTTTTAGGAAGATCACCAATGGACTGTAGTTTCCTCAGGAAGTCAGTGGTGTCTCGAAGATAGCTGGGAGTGCTGGTAACGAAGGGCCTGAGAAGGGAGTCTACATAGCCAGACAATCCTGCTGTCAGGGTGCCAATGCCTGAGATGATGGAGCGTCCAGGATTTCCAGGTTTATGGATCTTGGGTAGCAGATAAAATACCCCAGGTCGGGGTTCTAGGGGTGTGTCTGTGCGGATTTGTTCTTGTGCTTTTTCAGGGAGTTTCTTGAGCAAATGCTGTAGTTTCTTTTGGTAATTCTCAGTGGGATCAGAGGGTAATGGCTTGTAGAAAGTGGTGCTGGAGAGCTGCCTAGTAGCCTCTTGTTCATACTCCGACCTATTCATGATGACGACAGCACCTCCTTTGTCAGCCTTTTTGATTATGATGTCAGAGTTGTTTCTGAGGCTGTGGATGGCACTGTGTTCTGCATGGCTGAGGTTATGGGGTAAGCAATGCTGCTTTTCCACAATTTCAGCTCGTGCACGTCGGCGGAAGCACTCTATGTAGAAATCCAGGCTGTGTTTCGACCTTCAGGAGGAGTCCACCCAGAA
The DNA here is from genome assembly GCF_009764565.3 of Dermochelys coriacea. NCBI lineage: Eukaryota > Metazoa > Chordata > Testudines > Dermochelyidae > Dermochelys > Dermochelys coriacea. Next base: position 84,147,145 of record NC_050073.1, on the reverse strand, counting down.
TCCTTCTTTTTGTAGTGTTGGCAGGAAGGTCTCTGTGGGTTAATATGTTGGTCAGAGGTATGTTGGAAATATTCCTTGAGTCTGAGACGTCGAGAGAGTCTTTACTTGTCTTATGAAAGGAGACTTAAGGAGCTTGGCTTGTTTAGCCTAACTAAAAGAAGGTTGAGGGGAGATATGATTGCTCTCTATAAATATATCAGAGGGATAAATATAGGAGAGGGAGAGGAATTATTTAAGCTCAGCACCAATGTGGACACAAGAACAAATGGGTATAAACTGGCCACCAGGAAGTTTAGACTTGAAATCAGACGAAGGTTTTTAACCATCAGAGGAGTGAAGTTTTGGAATAACCTTCCAAGGGAAGCAGTGGGGGCAAAAGATCTATCTGGTTTTAAGATTCTACTCGATAAATTTATGGAGGAGATGGTATGATGGGATAATGGGATTTTGGTAAGTAATTGATCTTTAAATATTCAGGGTAAATAGGCCAAATCCCCTGAGATGGGATATTAGATGGATGGGATCTGAGTTACTATAGAAAATTCTTTCCTGGGTATCTGGCTGGTGAATCTTGCCCATATGCTCAGGGTTTAGCTGATTGCCATATTTGGGGTCGGGAAGGAATTTTCCTCCAGGGCAGATTGGAGAGGCCCTGGAGGTTTTTCGCCTTCCTCTGTAGCATGGGGCATGGTTGACTGGAGGGAGGCTTCTCTGCTCCTTGAAGTTTTGAACCATGATTTGAGGACTTCAATAGCTCAGACATGGGTGAGGTTTTTCATAGGAGTGGTGGGTGACATTCTGTGGCCTGCGCTGTGCAGGAGGTCGGACTAGATGATCAGAGTGGTCCCTTCTGACCTTAGTATCTATGAATCTATGAATCTATGAAAATAGGATTCTAGGTCACCACAGAACTGTATCATGTTCGTGGGGGTGGAAGGGCTAAAGGAGAGGCCCCGAGATAGGACAGATTCTTCTGCTGGGCTAAGGGTATAGTTGGATAGATTAACAATATTGCTGGGTGGGTTACGGGAACCATTGTTGTGGCCCCTTGTGGCATGTAGTAGTTTAGATAGCTTAGTGTCCTTTTTCTTTTGTAGAGAAGCAAAGTGTGTGTTGTAAATGGCTTGTCTAGTTTTTGTAAAGTCCAGCCACGAGGAAGTTTGTGTGGAAGTTTGGTTCTTATGAGAGTATCCAGGTTTGAGAGCTCATTCTTAATCTTTCCCTGTTTGCTGTAGAGGATGTTGATCAGGTGGTTCCGCAGTTTCTTTGAGAGTGTGTGGCACAAGCTGTCAGCATAGTCTGTGTGGTATGTAGATTGTAATGGATTTTTTACCTTCAGTCCTTTCGGTATGATGTCCATCTGTTTGCATTTGGAGAGGAAGATGATGTCTGTCTGTATCTGTGCGAGTTTTTTCATGAAGTTGACAGATTTCCACTCTAGACGGCTAAATTCAGTGCCTTGCATAATGACAGGTTTCAGAGTAGCAGCCGTGTTAGTCTGTATTCACAAAAAGAAAAGGAGTACTTGTGGTACCTTAGAGACTAACAAATTTATTAGAGCATAAGCTTTCGTGAGCTAACATAAAACAAGAAACTCTGGCTGGCTTCAGGACAGTTTGAGGGATAACATCCATTTTGGAAGTGTGACACTAATAATTTTGAGAGAATGCTGGACATTAAAAAACAGGGACCAGCCATGTTCTTCATTTGTCCTTTTGTCCTTAAACTAAACTGATTCTCAAATGTTACAGAGAAACAGGTAAAAATGCTCAGGCCCAAATTGGCCCTTCATGATCTGGGCATTTACAGACATCTGTCCAGGGATCTCTCTTTCATAGTGAGACATAGGGATGTGCTGCCTCCATGGCATCATTCAGTTGCACTAACGGAGTGCCCCTTCACCACAGCTCAGCGGAGATGAACTTAGTGGCAAGAAGCAGAACAAGGATGAAGCTGGCTGGGAAAATGGGGAGGCGCATTGCAGGTGGTCACCTCACAGATTCCCATGTGGAAATTTGAGCACGAGGTAGTTTAGCTGTGAGTTATATTTCCTGCCTCTGGGTCCCCTCTGAAGAGAAAGCTGCAGGGTGGTCTCGGGCAACACTATTTGATTTGATACAATTAGGGCCCCAGCAGAAGCTCTGTTGGGAGAGAGGAGATGACCATTGTGGAACACAAGCCATCCCTCCAATAACAACACTGCATGGAAAGGGGCCTGGCCTGTGGAGCCATGAGACCTACAGGATCCAAGGCACCCCCAACCTCTTCTTCCAGAGACAAAAAGAAAAGGAGGATTTGTGGCACCTTAGAGACTAACAAATTTATTTGAGCATAAGCTTTCGTGAGCTACAGCTCACTTCATCAATGCATTCAGTGGAAAATACAGTGGGGAGATTTATATACACAGAGAACATGAAACAATGGGTGTTACCATACACACTGTAACCAGAGTGATCACTTAAGGTGAGCTATTACCAGCAGGAGAGCGGGGGGGAGGGGACTTTTGTAGTGATAATCAAGGTGGGCCATTTCCAGCAGTTGACAAGAACATCTGGGGAATAGTTGGGGGGGGGGGAAAGAGAGGATAAATGTGGGGAAATGGTTTTACTTTGTGTAATGACCCATCCACTCCCAGTCTCTATTCAAGCCTAAATTAATTGTATCCAATTTGCAAATTAATTCCAATTCAGAAGCCTCTCGTTGGAGTCTGTTTTTGAAGGTTTTTTTGTTGAAGTATTGCCCAGAGACAGTAGCTGAAGTTTTGCTACAGGAGGAGGCAATCTAGGGAGCTAAGTATTGATAGGGTTGCCTATCACCATGGTATCAGAGCAGAATATTTTTGACCCCAATCCTATTGTGGAAGTTTATTTGTGCATACTCCTTGGTGTGTTTGTCTTTTAAAGCCTGACCTTCACTGCATGAAAAAGCAATATCAAGCTTAAAAATAATTGTGTGTAGTTCAGGGGGAATGCTCCTTGTCATCTTTTCTTAATTTCCTTTTAAATGAATGTATTAATATTAATTTTTGCCATCCTCAGTTCTTATCGATTTATGAACCAATTTGCCTTGCAGGGACTGTGCTTTTAAGATGTGCAGATTATCTGCCTTTGATAAATCTAGCACACTGTCTCAGGGATAGTAATTTTTCATTCTAAATAGTCACGTATTGCTTGCTTGCTTTATTTCTTCTGGTTAAAACTAAATCATTCTGAACCAAATATTAAACAATGATGGTCCCCTAGTCCCTTACTTGACACATACTACAGATGGCAATCTTTTGTATTTAGGTAGTTATACCACAATAAATAGGACAATAAATATTCTAAGATAATCATTGGGATCTGCTTGTCATTTATGTACTTGCCACAGTGGGTTAATCTCTTTCATGTTATTATTAGAAGTGAGAGACACATGTGTCTTTGTTATCTGAATTTGCTAAGGTACAATGGACATACCAGTTCTGATAAGTGTCAGAGACTGGGACATGAACAGTCATGCCTACTGATTAAAGCAGGAGTCAGTAGTCAGCCAAGAATCAGAACCTGAGTCAGAGGCCAGATGCCAGAGGCAAGGATCAGAGCCAAAGTCAGGAATCAGAGCTGTGGGTCAAAACCAGGTTACCTGGAGCGAGACGAGGCAGGACTAAGGTTGGGTCCATAGCAGGAGACAGGTTGGAACAAACAGACACAGGAGCTAACACAGCCTTGGATAAATGCTTTGAGCAGCCACCAAACTGCTGTCAAAGCTGGGCTTAAGAGCTGATCTCTTGACTCTTCCCCCAATCACGCAGTGTAGCCAAACAGCCAGCCTATTAAAGGCCAGCTGCATGCTTTAGGTTGCCTGGAGACTTGCTCTGCTGCAGGCCCTGATTCCTGACAATAAGTGGAAAAATTAAGAAAACAATTTTGCTGTAATTTTTAGAGTGCATTTGATCTTAGAATCTAGAAGCTGTTCCATATTCCCCTTAAGTGCATTGTATCTTATATGAGGGGAAATGATATCTTAAAATGATGCAATGCCACATTAATCCATTCTTGCATGCCTATTTGTCCATGGGCTATTAATAAAAGTGCCTTGTTTCATGTCTCTTTTTAAAGAGAGAAATGATTTAATCAAGATACTAAGAACTGTTTGAAGGGGATCTTCACCTTTGCTGGGTTTTCTTGTTGGGCAGTGAATTCTAAAAGTCCTTTTACTCTTTACCCACATAATGTAGCAGAAATAGAACTTGTGATTTTGAACTTTCAATTTAAATGCATGTAAAAGACTAATCGGAATCTGTCCATTTTTCTGTGGCTGAAGAACTGCTCCATATTCATGGCTATTAAATGCTGGGTATGTGGACAATGCAAATACCATACAGTTGTGGTTTGGTTGGATTTTGGCGGGGTAGGGAGTATGGCATAAGTTGAGGGGGGTGTCACTATTTTTTCTTGTGTCTTTATACTTAAAAAAAAATATGTAAACTTGGGAGCTGTGTTGAGTTCTAATTTTCTTGGCTCTCATGAGTCCTTTAGCATGTCTTTTCTATGGGACACATCACTTTCATTTCTCTCCTTAAAAGTAATAGCTTGGAAAGACTGAAACATCCCTTTCCAGTAACCATCAAGATAAAAATCCTCTTTGTTCAATTCATTCACTATTGACTCGTAGATGTTAAAGCTATATACTAATAAAGACATTAGAAACATATTTGTGAAAGCACAAAGTGTTGCTTAAAATATATTTTCAAATCTTGTTTTGCTGTTTCCAGAGAATGTGAATTCCTTTGTGGCATTATATTTAAATGCACAATAGGCTTCTTATGAGATCATATTTTATTATTTTAGCCCTTCTGGCTTCTAATCAGCTCAAAGATTCTTTCAGAATGACCTTTTCAAATGTCAACGTCCAAAGCAAAATATAGAAGGTGTTTCAATGTGCCATTGGACTGAATATTCACATAGCACATCCGTCAAAGTCCATTGAAACCAATGTAAAGACAATCATTGACTTTAACGAGCTTTATATCAGGCTAGAGATGGGTTTGAATAAAACCCCCTGGTCTGAACATACCCAGACTTTTAGGATTTCATAACCAGATGTGGATCTGAACTTTGCCACTCAGGCCCATCTTGAATAGTTGCATTTTAAAATATAATAATTATTATATATTATTTGAATTTTGGTAGTGCCTCACATTAATAACAAAAAGACAGTCCCTGCCTCAAACAGGTGATAATCTAAGTATAAAACAAGAGGTGACTACAGCAGATGGACACAATGAACATATGGGGGGAGGGGCACAAGGAAACAATGTGACAGTGTTGTCAGCATGCTAGGGAGTAGTTTCAGCAAACTGTCTTCATATCCATTTTCAAGTGTTTTGTGAGCATCATAGCTGTCAAGGTTCCTTCCCCACTCTAAACTCTAGGGTACAGATGTGAGGACCTGCATGAAAACCTCCTAAGCTTACTTTTACCAGCTTGGGTTAAAACTTCCCCAAGGTACAAACTATTTTACCTTTTGCCCTTGGACTTCCACTGCCACCACCAAATGTCTGGGTTTATTTTTGAGAAAGCCTTGTTTGGAAATGTCTTTACCCCCAAAAACCTCACCAAAACCTTGCACCCCTGTGCCTGGGGAAGGCTTGATAAAAATCCTCACCAATTTGCATAGGTGACCACAGACCCAAAGCCTTGGATCTTAAGAACAATGAAAAAAAGCATTCAGTTTCTTACAAGAAGAATTTTAATATAAGAAAAGGTAAAAAGAATCACCTCTGTAAAATTAGGATGGTAAATACCTTACAGGGTAATTAGATTCAAAACATAGAGAATCCCTCTAGGCAAAACCTTAAGTTACAAGAAAGACACAAAGACAGAATATTCATTCTTTTCAGCACAGTCTAATTTCTCAGCCATTTAAAAAAATCATAATCTAACGCATATCTAGCTAGATTACTTACTAAGTTCTAAGACTCTATTTCTGTTCTGTCCCCGGCAAAAGCATCACCCAGACAGATAGACCCTTTGTTTCTCCCTCCCTCCAGCTTTGAAAGTATCTTGTCTCCTCATGGGTCATTGTAGTCAGATGCCAGCGAGGTTATCCTAGCTTCTTAACCCTTTACAGGTGAAAGGATTTTTCCTCTGGCCAGGAGGGATTTTAAAGGTGTTTACCCTTCCCTTTATATTTATGACAAGATCCAAGGAGAGTTTTAAAGAGGGAATTGACTGAGGACAAGGAGGTAGATTTGTGGATGTTTATGGAGAGCTCCTCCCATGCATGAGGAGCAGTATGGGAGAAAGCATAGAGATGACTGTTTGAAAATTCAAGAAGTAGGTGATGATGACTGACATCGTTGGCCTAGTGGAAGCAACTGATATCGCAATAGCATATGAAAGATGATAGAGAGCAAAGGGCTGCAAAGGGCCTTTAAAAGTGAAGGCAAATAGTTTCTGGTTTATGTGATGGGGGGGCTATGGAGGGCTGCAAAAAGAGGGGAGATGAGGTTAAGCAATGAGCAAGAAAAATGACCTTTTCAGTGGCATTTTGAGTGGACATAAGTGGGGGAAGATTACATTGTTAAGGCTGGAAAGGAAAAGTTCACAGTAGTTGAGATACAAGATGATGAGGGGATGGTCAAAAGTTTTAGCTTTGTGGTTAGAGAGGAAAAGTCAGATCTTAGAGAAGTTAAGCAGGAAAAATCAGCCAGATTTAGATACAGGCTGCATGTGAAGATCTAGAGAGAAGGCTGAGTTGGAGATATTGCCCAGGTTATGGACCTGATTGGCAGGGAGAATAGTGGTGTTGTCCACTGTAACAGAGAAAGGCAGCAGGGCTTGGGGAAAAATATAAATTCACACCTACAAGTGTTCTTTTCTTTTTGTTAAAGCCTGATGGATATATGGTTTTATGGCTCCAGTTAGTCGAGTATAAATTCGATAACACAAAGACTTTAACACACCACATTTGAGCTGTTTATAAATGATCCTGTTTTGAATTATGCCTGGGAAGAAAAATTACCTGGATAGGGTAATTAAACTCTAAATGCCTTAGTTACAGAAAGAGCTAGTGAGTAGCACCATCTATTATTGTTTGCCTGACTCTTCCCATTTTCAGTTGCTTATACCTGCCAATCTTTAACTGTTTGGGGTGACATTTTCTATGCCAAGTGTCTGCCTTAGACTGATTTATTTTGTTTGTTTTGGGAAAATTTTAGTCAAAACAATTCAGCTGTTACTGAGAACAGGGCTAGGGAAAAATACATTATTTTGCTCATACTAAAACATTCTGATGACCTTTTATCTGAAAAGTACTAGAATCCCCATGCTTTGGAGCAGGAACTTGAAATTTGGTGTGTGGGGGAGTGACTTTTTGTCAGGAGTATGCTGTCGCTGTAAAAATCTGCACAAATATGGCTGAATTATAAACCTTTGAAAAATTGCATCTCATATGCTCAATAGACACTTCTTCAATTTTAACAGCTAAAAATCTCTGAAGATTCCATCTTCAACCTTTCACGGGGCCTACGGCTGACCACACTGCACATGTGCCATCTCCACAGAGCAGCTAAGTATGCTCCCTCCATCCCAGGCCTACAGGGGCACAGCCAGACCTTCCCTGTACTGGCTACTCTAGGCCAGGGTAGGGCCAGGCACTCACAGAGTTAATCATGGAATTTCTCAATCACAGCCCACTTTCATGCTAAGAATTCTAGTTTGTGAACTGGATAGTTCTTCTCTGATTATACTAGATACCTGCTAGCATGGGCAACGGGTCTCCATCCATCTGGATATTCTTGGTAGAGGGCGCCACCAAATGCTTAGCATCAATATGTAGTAGATTCAGTTTTTTAGTATCAGTATAAGCTAACACCGAAGCTTGTGTCAGTGCATTTATTGACATTTGACAAGCATTCTCAAAATCCAGCGCCCATCAATCTCCAAAGGCTTCTTTGACTCTGTAGTAGTTGCCATCTGGATGCAGATCCTGACCTTTTCTAATGGGGAGATGTAGAGGAATTCTCTGTTGTTGATGAGTTCATTTACGAATTGCCAAAGAACAGAAAATTTGTCTATACCTCATCTATAATAATTGCAGAACCCCAAGAAACTCTGGAATACTTTCAAAGTTCTGGGTCTTGGCCATGTCCTCAAGGCTTCCTGCTTGTACAAATCTGTAGTAACTCCAGCTTGAGAGATGATATGCCAAATATACTTCATTTTTTCCTGATAGAACTGGCATTTGTCTAGAGATTGTTTCAACCCTTGTTTCAGCAGCAGTCCAACACTTTCAACAAGCATTCTTTATGCTTTTCCAAAGTGTGACTGAACATTATCAAGTCATCCAGATGCACCAGGACTGCCAGAAGGTTCATGTAGCCAACCATCCACTCCATTAATCTATGGAATGTGGCTGGGACTCCAGATATTCCCTGGTGCATTCTTAGAAATTCAGAGAATCCGAATGGACAGATGACAGCTGTCTTTCATATCAACTGGTCCCATGGATATCTGATAGTATCTGCATCTCAGAAAATCAACAGCTTCCTATTAGGTAATCTAATGCATCATCCACCCTTGGGGTGGTATATTGGTCAGGGATTGTACATTTATTCAAAGAACAATAATCTATGTACATGCATACATCCACATTCTTTTCCCTGGTCACAACAATTGGGCAGGCATAAGGACTTCTAGAATTCCCGATGATTCCTGTGGACTTCAGCTCCTGGATAAGTTTCTGCTAGCATCCTTGATCTTTCAGGGAAAGCCCTATCATCGTTCAGCCAAATGTGATGTTCAACTCCCTTGGCACAACACATATCCCACTCACAAGTGGAGAACACTTGGGTTATTTGTACTAGTTTCTGTTTCAATCTCTCCTTTCACACCAGAGAAATTGTGGAATTCCCAAATTCAACTTCTATGGGTCAAATAGGGGTATGGTCTTCCTGCTGGGGGCTGTATGGGCCACAGTTTCAGATGAGTATACCTGTGCTAAAACAATCTCCCAAGGGATACTTATTGGATGCTCAGTTTCATTAGTCATGGTTAGTTTTCCTGGGACTTTTGTATGAGATGAGATTTTGGCTACACCACTCTTAACCATCAATCTGCCCAGCAGTGCACTTGTAACTTGGGCTTCAACCAGGATTAACTGAGTAGTGTCCTTCAGATCCACTTGAGCAAGTCTATCCACTAAATGAATTGACATAGCAGGAATAGGTTTCAGAGTAGCAGCTGTGTTAGTCTGTATTCGCAAAAAGAAAAGGACTAGTTGTGGCACCTTAGAGACTAACAAAGCTTATGCTCTAATAAATTTGTTAGTCTCTAAGGTGCCACAAGTACTCCTTTTCTTATAGCAGGAATAGTAACTGGAAGTCCCTATCTTAGTTTGACTATTCCCACTAAGTGCACACTGGTCTCACTCTCCTTCTTTAGCTTGATATGCTTCCAAACACAGTGTATGGATCTTCAGGCTTTGTATGTACTTAGATCTGGCAAACTCTTTGCATAGCTGAGCAGAGGCTCCGACATGGCTGCATTTGATCCTACAATACAAGGCATCTGGTTTGGATTTCCAGTGGATGGACAGATCAAAGCAAGAGTGTCTATCTCTTTCTCAATTCCAACTACATCCTTTGGGAATTTTAATTTCACTAGCATATATTCCAGGTATGGATACTGGTAATTTCTAACCCCCATATGGCCAACCTTATTAGGGGTTCCAGGGGCAGATAGGGCAGATGTTGCTGGTAAAATGGTAGATGATAGTGACCTGAGAGCCACTGTCTAGAACAGCTGTATGCTCTATTCCCTCAATGGTCACTCCAACCTCAGGCTTCAGTTCACACAGTTCTACAGGCAAACCTGGTGTCACTGGGGGTAATGATCAATCTTCATATCTTCAAGCTAGTGGGAATGAAGGTGGTTACAGGACCCAGAGTGCTCCCTTACCTGTCCATGTGAAGTTCCTACTGTCTTACTGTTGTAGAAGGCCTTAAATCATTCCTCAGCTCTTCAGGCATTTACAGGATTCAGAAATCTTTGTAGGTACTGCCAATCTTCCCTACACCAATAACACAAACAATTGGCGTCAAAGAGGCAGGGGTTCCACCAGACCCTATCATTTTCTTGACCTCCTACCTCTTTGGTTGTCCTTCTTACATTTGCTCTGAGGGTTGAGATCCTTAACCTCTTGTCATTTGTTGGAGGGATAGTAGAGAGTGCTTTTTCACTTTCAGGACAGCTACTTTCTCTTGCAAATCAGCTATCTGTTTCATCATATGGTCACTTTCAGGGGGGAGTTATGTTGAGTGGAGTCTAAAGTACACACTCTCATTTTAGTCCCTCAGAAAGGGTTATCTTCAGAGTCCTGAGTTTCCCACTCTCTAATTTCTCTCATCAGTGTACCGGTTTCAGAGTAGCAGCCGTGTTAGTCTGTATTCGCAAAAAGAAAAGGAGTACCCGTGGCACCTTAGAGACTAACAAATTTATTAGAGCATAAGCTTTCGTGAGCTACAGCTCACTTCATCGGATGCATTTGGTGTAGTAAAAGATAGAGGATTCTCCTTTCTGTCCTCTAATCACAACTGGAGCAGCATCAGTCCAGCATCCTTTAATACTTGCTCTAGTCTAAAGTGATCCAAATTGCTCTCTGCAACTCCCATTTTATAGTGTACCCTCTGCAGGAGTCATTCCATCTGAGCCAGATACTGAGATAGCTTTTCTCTGGATCCCTGATAGGTGGTCTGGAATTTTAATATAACATCCTCTCCACTCCCAGTGCTTCCAAACACACCCTCCAAAGCTGAGAGGTATTCAACTGCAGTTACCACCAAGTTACTGTCCTTGAGTGACCTGATAGATTCAGCAACACGTCCTTGCAGATTTTCCACTAGTCTCATTCTTTTTCCCTTTCAGAGCATACCCCTTCCTGATTCATCTGAACAGCATTATCCAGCTAGGCATCAAATTCACCCTTATGTACAGAGGTCAGTTTTAGCCCTGAAAAGTTTTAGACTCTGATAACTGCCAGTTCCAGCTTCCAGGCCTACCACTTGTTCCATGCCCTGGGTAATGGCCTTCAGGAATTAATCTTCTGTCAGAGGGTAAGAAGATGGGGGCAGGACTATACAATGCCTTCAAATCTTCTTCCCTCTTTCCCATTCTCTGGAGCAAATGTTGAATTTTTCCTTGAAAATCAGATATCTTATCTCATGAAATAGGCAGAATAATTGGCAGAGGGCATTTGGCTTGTAGAGTCCACTGCATCCCCTCTTCATCCACAATTATTTCACTGGGTATCATCTTCAAATAAGATCTCTTAGACCCAGAACAAAAGGCATATCACCTCCATTCTTTGTCCCAGAAGGTGACATTTCCTGTGGTCTTTATTGTACCCACAGCCTGTACAATCTGTGCTTTGGAGGTACTCTTGCCAAAGCCTCCAATGACTACAGCCTGTTGTGAGTCTAATTCATCCCCTTCACATCAATCTAGAACCTTTCCTCTATCTATGCTGATGAACAGAGGAGTTAATAGGGAGTTTTTCCCCCCTCTTCATAATCTCATCATTGCCTCCAAGAAAGTAAGGGGATTTTTATGGGTTGCTTAACCCTTGAGGACAGTGGCGCTCTTACCTGGTGTCCATCTGCTTTGGACGCAGTGGGTTTCAATGGCCTGAGTTCTTAGCTGCAAACTGGTGGTGCCTCCATCTGACTGATTACAGTAATCAGGAACCCTACCTTACTTCCCTATATGTTTTTGACTATCCCCGATCCGGTACTTATCTCTATGATTAGCCTGATACCTCTTACACATATTCTTCTGATACCTCTGTAATGGATGAACCAACAATCAATGTACACTCTATTTACAAGGGGAAATATACAGGAAGCATATAAAGCGAAGGAGAAAATTGCTTTGGAGTAGGATATCAGTAACACCACACAATCCACAAGTAAAACCACCCCTGGGTAGATTTCCCTGGATTCATGGCTCCAGTTTATTCTGCTCTAGTGGGCTCTGTAATGTGGAAGAACCCACCTACCTTGGTGAGTCTTTGCAGGCCTGAAGGTTCTTGAGTATGGCAAGTTGATGAGGATGCTGATTCCCCAAGGGGGCAAACCACTCTGCAGCAGCAATAGGCATTACTCACAGTGGAGAAAGCCCCCACGCCATAGGTACCTCCTCAGTATTTCAAAGCCAGTTGCTCTCTTCCAGAGTAGTTCTGCAGACCCCTTTCAGAGCAAAACAGACAACTCCTCAGACAGGGAGAGATAGTTAGGAGATCACTCCCACTCCCACAGATGGGGAGAGACAATCAGGGGATTGTGTGCACTCCTTTAGGCAAAGCTGCCATCCTCTCATTCCCACCCCAATTGGCTTAGCCTTCTATCACCAAGGGTTTGTACAATCAGAAGGCTCAACAGCCTTGGTGAGGTGAACATACTGCTGTCTTAACCATCTCTCATCTACCCACAACAAGCTTGGCTCTCTTTTTCATCAGCCCCATTAACCTGAGTTACAATAGTATTTTGTGTATGCCAGAATTTACATATCTTATAAATCAAGTAATTCAACACTCCGTGTGAAACGAGTATAGCACCTATACTCTGTAAAATATATTTATTAAACAGCTCAAGCATAGGTCAAAATCATTATTCTCATCCGGGGAATGTCTGGAATCTGCATCCTAAATTCCCTCGGTAACAGCATTCAATCAGTATAACACTCCACAGCACCTGTGCATTCAGCTTCACAAATAGATAAAATATTGTGACTGATAATGTCCTTCTCTTTTGAAAATAACTATTGAGACTTTTCTTTGCCTCATATACAATGTTTTGCAGCTTTCCACCTCTTTATCATCCACTAACATTTCTAATCAAAATACAACTCTGGTTCATTGTCTTGTGTAGGGTGTACTTTCAAACAGTTCTTTCAGCTGATTTGCTCTTAGTGTTCCAAATGTAATACACTCAGCAGAAGAAATATATACAAATTTAAACAAAGTGCAAAGTAAGTACAATCAGATTATGGAACTGACCCTGCTAACACTGTGCAGTCGTGATAGGGGCTTTGCACAACTTCAAGGGTCTGTTTGGGTGAATCTGATTGCAAGATTGGAGAAACAGTGCTACCTTTGTGCAGTCCCACTGAATTATGGGAAGCATGCATAGTGCCTGGTAAAAAGTGTCTGCAACATTAGGAATAGCGTTCTAATGTTCACATTGTCAAAAAACGTAAAATCATTGTAAAATGCAGTCTAGTTCAAAATGTTAAGATGGCAGTGAAATGTTGAAATGCTTTTTAGCGTCATGAAATATGTGTCATTTTCTTGCCTATTGGATTTTTTATTTTGTTTCAGGAGAAAAAATACTCTTGACAGACTGCCATATAACTGACATTCAGCTCTGGGTAAACGTAAAGTACAACACACAATTTGCTTGAGTCTGATCACACATCGGTATAAAAGGCCTGATCCAAAGTTCATTGACATCAACATGAGTCTTTCCTTTGATCAGGCCCTAAATCAGAAGTAATTTAGCTCCACTGACATCAGTGAAGTTACCCTTCTGCAAAACCAGTACGAGTGAAATGAGAATCTGACCAGGCCACTGATACATGAGCCTAAAAATCTTTGTTATAAGGGGTAACCATGGTAAGCATTATTTCATTTTACAGGGATTTTCATAAAATACTGGGCTTGATTCAGAAATTACCTGCTGAAATTTTATAGCTTGTGTTATGCAGGAGGTCAAATTAGATGATCATAATGGTCCTTAAAATCTACAAACCCCTTGTGACCCTAAGACCCCCCTAAATGCCCACTGGCAGCCTTCCCACCATGCTGTAACTCATATCTGGCCTGACACACTCACTACCTGCAACACTGTTGTCATAATATGCATCTAAAAGGTGTCTTATAAGGTATCATATGTAAATTGGTGAGCAGCTTTCCTGCAAATTATTGCATGATGCACATACAGTTTGTGTACAAAGAGTTGTGTGTGCTGAAATATATTCTTAAAATGTGTTTGGGAGGCAGTGCATACATCTAGCCTGCCCTAGACAAAGGAATGTGTATTTACCCATGTGACTTGCTTTCTTACAGGCAGAGAACAATGAAAGTACACTTACAAATAAGTTAATAAAGCCATCAGGCTACAAGCGGTAGAGGAGAGAGTTTAGTGAGCATGCTGGGGGACAGAGTCTGCAAAGTCTTCCTGGTTCTTGAGGCAGAGACAATGGACTGTGGGAAATGTAAGGGGAGCAAAAAGTCATTTGAATTATCCCTCACTTAAAGAACAAAAGGGACCAGAGCTCTCGGAATCTATGAAAGATAGATCCTTCAACCATGTGGCTTGAATTCTCTGGCAACTGACTATAAGTGAGAAATTGCCTAAAACAAAAATTGTAACTTGCTAAAATTAAGTTTTAGTCACTAGAAAGTGTGTTTTGTTTGTAACAATACTTGTTTCTTTCCCCCTTGCTAAGTATCACTTAAATCTCTGTTCTTTATTAATAAATATATTCTTAGTTTTACTGTAAACCATCTTAGTACAGTACTTTTATATTGCATAAATGTGAGTGCTCAACTCTGCTAACAGAATGCTGTGTGGAGGTTTTGGAGGCAGGGAATTTAATAATTTCTCTGAGTGTCCACTAAGAGGGTCTGGACACTGCAGAGAGACCTCTCAGTGGAAACTCAGGAACTGGGGTCCCTGCTTTATATCTGCAAGGCAAGGTTTAGACTGGCAGAGTCTCAAGGACTTTGCTGATGAAACAGACAGAGTGGTGTCGCAAAGAACTGACATGCAGTTCAGTCTCCAACAAAGGTCTCACTTGCTGAGTTAGAGGGATAAACACAGAGACTTACAGTTCTGGGTGTCCTGAACAGAACGTCACACCCATATTTTGAAGTGTGAGGTTGGGGTCAGTTCTTATGGATTCTCATCCTCTGAGTATGAATAAAGAAAACCAGAAGACAAAATTCAACTTAAATCATCAAGTTTTTCCTGATTTGGGAGTCAAAAGCAAAACAAAATCACCAAGTTTCATGTGCTCTTCCACTGAAACCTGGACTTGATCCAGGGCTGCTCAAAACATGGCCCAGTCTTGCTCAAAACTCAGCTCAGGTTTATCAGATATTTTATAATCCTCAGCAAATTTGACCTGAGTTTCAGGTTTGCAAATGAATCCCAAAACTAGGCAAATTCTGCCTGGTTTTGGATCGTATTACAAAAATTTTTTAAAGCTATATTTTTACCCCATTTTAAATTACAGTTTAAAAAAAGGAATGTGTTTGCTTACACATAAACAGCACTTGCTCTTCCAGTCATTGGTACTCTCCATAATCATTTGAGAAAATTTAATCCTTATTCGTATAGTCAACTGATCCTTAAATGTTAGCTGCAATAGCGTCACTACAGAAAATGTGGATAGTAAAAAGGGTGGAAGGGATTTTATGAGAGACAAGTGTCTTTAAAAATGCATCTTTACTTTAGTTTGAAAAGATTGTTTGGCATTATCTTGCCTAAAGTTGTCCGTGCTACAGTACTATTGATATTTACTCTGGAAACAGTAATCTCATAATAATTATTAAATAAATCCGGTATAAACTGAACAGGCTACTATAATTCTGCATCAGAGTAGTAAACATTAACTACAAGGACACAACATAATACACTTTTAAAATTAAACATTTTACCGTAAAATGCATAATTCCTGTTGAGGAAGAATCGTCTAGTCATTAGGGCACTGTATGGGGATTCAGGAGACTTGGGACTAATTCTTGTTACAACATATACCACCCATGACGGTTAAGAGTTTTCACCAGCAGCATTCCATTTTTGCATGCCTCTGTTTGCATCTTATTTATTCTCATTCTGCTTCAGAACCACAAATGCGTCTGAGCCATAATGTTTAAATCTTGACCTGGACTTTGAAAGCAAGTTCAAATCTGGGATTTAAAATTGTGCCCATCTCTAATTAAAACTGGAGAATAATCAGAATGTCTACACATAATGCATCTTGTTTAAATGTTAAACACAAAGACTCTTTGATGGTTAAAACAATATTTAAAAAGGAATTAAACTTATTAAATATTTCTTACAGCATGATTCTATGCTGCTTGTGTTTGTTATTGTTCAGCAAGATAGTCACCAGCTGCAGGAAGCTAAGAATCTGTTATTAGAGCACTTTTTCTAATATACTTCACATGTTGTACATGATGATACATACTTCATCATATGAACTTTTAGAGCAGATACAGCTTTCTTTAGGCTCGTTCACCTGCGCATCTACCAATGTGATATATGCCATCATGTGCCAGCAATGCCCCTCTGCCATGTACATTGGCCAAACTGGACAGTCTCTACGCAAAAGAATGAATGGACACAAATCAGACGTCAAGAATTATTTGTGGCACCTTAGAGACTAACAAATTTATTAGAGCATAAGCTTTCGTGAGCTACAGCTCACTTCATCGGATGCATTTCATGCAATGCATCCGATGAAGTGAGCTGTAGCTCACGAAAGCTTATGCTCTAATAAATTTGTTAGTCTGTAAGGTGCCACAAGTACTCCTTTTCTTTTTGCGAATACAGACTAACACGGCTGCTACTCTTAAACCTGTCAAGAATTATAACATTCAAAAACCAGTTGGAGAACACTTCAATCTCTCTGGTCACTCGATCACAGACCTAAGAGTGGCTATACTTCAACAAAAAAGCTTCAAAAACAGACTCCAAGGAGAGACTGCTGAATTGGAATTAATTAGTTTGAATGTGAGCCATAGATAAATATTTGTACCCTGCCAGAATTGCTTCAAAACTGGAAACATCGCACTATTCATAAAAACACCAGGTGAAAATGTGATGATAACCAGATTATGTGAAGTCTGGGAAATATGTGATGAAGATTAAAGATACTTCAACAAGTAAACAAAATGAGAACAAAATAAATAGGACTTCTGCCAAGATGTTTAATAAAATAATTTGAAGCTGAAATAGCTTAATCTTACCTGGTTTGGATCCATCTATTCAATCTCTAATCAAAGTTTATAGTGGATTTTAGTGATCCATCATGGCTGTTAAATAAGCAACCTGATTATATTAGAAAAATGTGGTAGAGTTTCCTTGGCCCAGCTCCTCACAGGTATTTAGGCACCTAACTCCCTCTGACTTATTTAAATGCCTAAATATCATTTAAGGATCTGAGCCCTTATTTCCTTCACACACCGAGATCATTATGGTACAAATATAAATCTATGAACAAGTCTCACCGTTTAGATAAGTGAACAAACTTAATGAAATGGTTACCAACTAATTGAATAGTATTCTCGAGTGCTTATCCAAGAAAATGAAAACACTAGTCTGTGAACTAAAAAAATCTCAGGCAATGCTTTCTCTCTAAAGTTCATTCTCACTCAAAGTGCAATTACAGACCACTTTCACACAATCAGCAATGTATCCTGTAAGTTTCAAAATGTAACACATTATAAACAGGAACCTGCCAGACAATCATGTCTCTTTAGTCGTAATAGGGATAAAAGAGAGGTATACACAGCATCTCTTGTAGAAACCTCCGTTATTCAAATTGCTTATATGACCCAAAATAGTTTCTTGTATATATACAATAGTATCTGCAGTAGCAATATCAGTTCTAAATATGCCTTTTCAATCAATCTTTTACACACCATGGGCCAAAAATTGGTCTCATTTACACCTGGTAAACTCCACTGAAGTTATGGGATTATTTAAATGTGAACAGGATTTGGCTATGTAAATGCTAATTATCAATCTAGCTATTACTAGTTAACTACTTATGCTAAACAATCTGATCCACCTTGCATTTATCTGTGACACTGGGAGTACCTTTCTGAGACCTGAAGAATAGCTCTGTGTGGCTTTAAAGCTTGTCTCTCTCACCAACAGAAGTTGGTCCAATAAAAGATATTACCTCATCCACCTTGTCTTTCTAATTGTCAATCTAAGTAAGAAGGCATCATCCCCAGAGGTGCTTCACAGAGCCCATATACTGCTACATTTTCAAAAGAATTTAACAAGCAAGAGATGTATTTTTAGGATCCTGAGTGGTTGTCCTGAGTACAACTCCAGTTATGGCTAGATTAATTGCCAAGGGCCAAACCACCCCCGCCAAAAAACAGAAGTCAAACTATATTGCATGTATATTTTTTCTCTTTAAGGCAGAAATTATACTTATGCACACATTCCATATCTAGAAAACTGCACAAGATGAAAAACAATTTCAGTAGATTACTGGCTTGATTATGGATTTTACATTTGTAATAATCTGTGGAGAGTTTTAAAAACCTCCCCAGAAGTTTTTTTAAAATGCAGAGCTTTTTGGGGTGTAATTTCATGCTTTGTACTAATTTCTTCGAGGCCTGGTATGCAAGCTAGCTAGAAATGGAAATAAATTGCATTGCCCTAGTTATAGCTCTAAGTTTTTCAGAGTTCTAAAGTGCTGTTTTCAAGCTGTGTCTGTACAACTCATACTTGTCCTGTTTCTTTCACTGTTAAGAATTCTCAGTGTTTGGCTGCTTGCTTAAAACACTGTACTTTAAGTTACCAGCGAGTAGAATGTCACAAACTATGACATGTCACCATGAATTGTAATTAAACATGATCAGAACGTTGAAACAATTTAGTAAACAAATCCAGGAAAGGTAGGAGAAAAGATGAAACCTGAAATGTTGTTCATATGCTCAAATACCATAGTTTGCCTGATATGAGTTTATTCCAATCTTATGTCAACAACGTTACACAGGTAATAGTGCAGCGCTTTGTTAGATCCCTGGCATATTTTTAAATATCACCTGGATCAATCGGTCTTCAGCTGTCGTTAAGACTGCGCCGATCACAACATGTCCGCCATTCTTCTCACACTCTTGCCTTTCTTCTCCACATTTAAACGTTTAACAATGTCACCTTCCCATCTTCTTGGAGGCTGACCGGGTGGTCTTTTCTGTTCTTGCAGGTACCACTCAGCAATGATTGCAATCCACCTATTGCCCGTGAGCCGTGCAGTGTGGCCCTTGTTATGTCTGCTTTCCACGACAATATCTTTCACACTTCTGTGTTCTCTGATCACTGCATTTGGGATGCGATCCAGAAGGGAAATTCCCAACATAACTCGTTCCATTGCCCTTTCAGCTACTGACAGCCGCTGTTCTTCTCTCTTCGTCAGTGCTCACATTTCACTGCCATACAGCATGGCTGGCAGCACTGTTGAATTGAAGATATTTGTACATGTGGTCTTATCGATTTTTCCTTTGAGGATGTCCTTGATGGAATTAAACGCACACCATCCTGTCCGAATCCTTCACGAGAGTTCTCCGTTCTCTGTTCAGATCTTGGCACATACTAACTTCTTGGCCCAAATATATATACTGTTCCACTTCTTTGATTTCTTCTCCTGTTACCGTTATTCAGGCTTTCGTAAGACGTCTGATCGCATGTGTTTCGTTTTGCAGCGGTTCATTTTCAGTCCGACCTGACTGCTTTTCTTGTCGAGTCTTCGTAGCAAACTTTGCAGTTGGTTGGTGCTTTCAGCAATTAATACGATGTTGTCCGCAAATCTGAGATGGGATAATCGTTCTCTGTTTATGTTGACACCACTCCTCCAATTGACCTTGTTCATAACCATTTCGAGGCAGGCGGTGAATAGCTTCAGTGAAATTGTATCTCCTTGCTTTACACCTTTCTCAACCGGGATGCGGAGGGGAGTTTCGAGGAGAGTAATGTCTGTTGTATATCCAGTATTCACTTCCTTCAACAAACAGATGTACTGCATGTTAATGCCCTGCTCTTCGAGCACCTTTAATATTGTGTTAAACTCGATGCTATTAAAGGCCTTTTCATAGTCGACTAAAGCAATGCACAGTGGGAGTTTGTATTCCCTTGCTCTTTTTAGGAGCTGGCTATGGGTAAATATATGGTCGATCGTGCTGAAATGTCTTCAAAACCCTGCCTGTTCTCTCGGCTGTTGTTCATCCAGACTCTGCGAGAGTCAGTTTGTTATCACCTTTGTAAAGAGCTTGTAGATGTGAAAGAGCAGGCATATAGGATGGTAGTTCTTAAGATTTTCTCGATCGCCCTTCTTGTGCAGCAAGATGGTATTCGACTCCTTTCAGCTTGATGTTTTTTTTCCTTCTTCAAGATATCGACTAAATCTTAAAGTGAGGGCCTTCCAAAGTTTTTCGCCTCCTGCAGAAATCATTTCTGACATTATTCCATCTTTGCCTGGAACTTGTCCCTTCTTCATCCAGTCTAGTGTGCTTCAGACTTCTCTGATGATTATTGGGGTTCAATTGTAAATACACACAGTGAGGGTTGTTCTTTTCCATGTTGGCCTAGCACCTAACGTTTTTACCAACCTCTCGTTGCTCAATTTCCGCTCCGCCACTGAAGAACGGTTCAATGACGTGCAGGGAACTAAGACCCATTTACTCGTGTTGTTTTAGCCATTAACTTCAAGCCATCCCACTGGCTAGGCAGGTGGGCAGGCATTTTTAAATATGAGAAGCACATTCTTTTTCAACTCTAAAATGACTGAAGTTATTGCTAATTCATAGTCTGCTATTTAGAAGCTATGTTCTAACTGCCCTCTCGTATAAATGTTCAGTAGTTCTGTGGTCTATCGAAGCCTGGGTGAGGCATCGCTAATAATAATATTAAGCATCATAGACAAACATAATTTGTGGTAATTAATTATTTTGTAATTTAGAGTACTTTATTGCAGTCACAGATTTTAGCAGTCTCTTAACATTGCATATTATAGCCGATTACACATTCTAATTAAAAGAACAAGATGCCTTTTCAACTGTAGTGGGTAATTTTAATGTTATGCTGAATGTTTTCTTTTATGTTATGTGTCAGTAGCCATATTACCCTCTCCATCAGTTCTTGATGGAAACTGGAGCCAGTATGTGGATTTAGGGGTGTAACGAAATGAAAATTAAGGACAGGTCAGAATCAAAATCTCCGGCACCCACACTCACCTACAGTGAATACTGTTAGGGCTGGTCTCTGCTAAAAAGTTACATCGGCATTACTACATCTCTCAGGGATGTGAAAAATCCACACCCCTGAGAAACGTTGCTATGTTGATCTAATCCCTGGTGTAGACAGTGCTAGGCTGACAGAAGAATTCTTCCATTGACCTACCAATGCCTCTCAGGGAGGTGGATTAACTACAATAGCAGGAGAAGGGAGAACCTTTCCTGTCCCTGTAGTGAGCACTGCAGCTGTGCCACTGTAGCAATTTAAGTATAGACCGAGCCTTAGCTATGCTGAATATCTGTGCTTTGAAGTCTTTCCTACATGTGAGTATCAGAGGCAAATGCTGTTCTGACAAATTTTTGATCAAAGTAGCTCAGAAGCAGTTTTTAGTGATGTGAAATCATTTTAGAGTATTGCTTTGAGGCTAAGGACTTGGGGTAGTGTATAAAATAAGAACACCAATTGTCAGTGGTAGCAAGTGTTTGAGGTAGTCAAATTTTCACCATTTTTGTGAGTCTTCAAAATACCTCTGTGCTTGGAAGTATTGTCAGTGCTAAGTGACAGAGGTGTGGTAAGAATTATGTCTTGTTAAATCAAGAAGTCGCACCAGGAACCAATTTCATACATGTATTTTGTAGGTTTTACATTCTGCTTTACTGGGATACCTCTAAGACTTCTTGCTGGATAGTTGGGGCAGCTGGAGTCTGATCTGGTAGCTGGCTAACTCAGTCAGTGATAATTATAAGAGAAAAGCTCAAGTGCTGAAATCAATGTTGCATCACATTGTGTTATGCAGTTGCCAAGATTTTTGACATCTAAACATTTCAGGTACCATTAGCCTTATGGGGCTTGGAGCATCATAATGTTGGTATGTTACTTCTGCAGCTCTGAGATAGTTCAGCACATATCTCCACAAAGGTTGCCTTTCCCATCCTGAAATTTGCCAACTGCTCGTCATCCCAGGTCTGCAGCCCACTAATCCATGCTAGTTTCCTGAGCCCAGAAATGGTGCTGTACCATTCAGTCAGTCCTGTACTATCAGCTTCTCTAGGTCCTCCTCTTTTTCCTGATCCCTGTCCGCCTTCCTCCAAGACTGAAGCTCCTGCTGCTGGAGGAGGAGGAGCAGCTGCTGCTACATCATCCACTTGGCAGTGCAGCAGGTGAAGCCCTGAGCCAAATTCATTCGGCTTTTTTCATTTTTTGTTGCTCTCCTCTGGACTCTCCAATTTGTCCACATCTTTCCTAAAGTGTGGTACCCAGAATGGGACACAGTACTCCAGCTGAGGCCTCACCAATGCTGAGTACAGCAGGACATTTATCTCCCATGTCTTACGTACAACAGATACCAGGTACTTAATAGGGTAGTGTCCATGCAGCAGGAACCAATCCTGATTGATCTGGATAGGAGATGGTTGCCTAAGCAACATCTGTGTAGTGGGAGCCAGATGTGCTTGGGTTAATAGATCACTAGTGCAGCTGTGCTGGCCAAGCCAGGATTAATATTAATGCATCCATAGTGCAGGATCATCGAGTTTAACTGGCCAGTAGAGGGGCCCAGAAGTATATTTTCCTAGGGCCCAGTGATGAGTTAAATGGCCCTAACTACTCTAATTAGTCTACAACCAAAAAGATTAACCCTGCTCCCCACCCCCACCTCCACCACCACCACCTGCAGCAATACATTAGGATGAAGGAGAGGAGTGAATAATGTGCTGTGCCCACAGGAACCAGTTGTGAGAGCTTGGAACTTTGATCCCTCTATTATATTTGTTAGGTCAGATTTTATATCAATCTCACTTGCACTCATCCTCCACCTGGAACATAAGTGTAAGATGTGAGATCAGGGACCCTATTCTTTCACTCATGCTGTTTCATGCAAGATCATTGGCTAATAAAGCTAACACTAACCATATTTTTCTCATGGAAGAAGTTCCAGGTTTTGCAAATGAGCTTCAGCAGTTCAGTGTAGAAAGATCTCTCAAACACCCAAGCTACCCCCAATAACGTGTCCAGTCAGTGTGTTGGACCCAGGAAGAAGTTAAGGTGGGATTGGTGATTTGTGTACAGATCACCACATAACACTGCAGAATTTCTAAATAAGTGAACTAGGTCCCTCTAATTCCAGAAAATAGAGGAAGTAACAAGGGGGATGGCCATTTTAGACTTGAGTCTGGGCCACAGGAAGGAGCTGGTTTTGAATCTAAAGATTCAAGGCAATATGGGTGAAAGTGATCAGAAAATGATAGATTTTATGATTCCAAGGAAAGGAAGGAGTGAAAGCAGCAGCAAAGTGACAATGGACTTCAAAAAAGTGGACTTCAACAAACTCAGAGAACTAGTAGGTAAGGACCCAAGGGGAAGAAAATCTGAGGGGTAAAAGAGTTCAGGAGAGCTGGCAGTTTCTCAAAAAGTCAATATTAAAGGCACAACTGCAAATTATCCTGATGTACAGGAAAGATAGGAAGGACAATAAGAGGCCAATATGGCTCCATCAGGAGTTCTTCAATGACCTGAAAAATCACAAATCAATCCTACAAAAAGTGGAAATATGGACATATTGCTAAGACGAGTATAAAAGAATAGCACAAGCAAACAGGGACAAAATCAGAAAGGCTAAGGCACAAAATGAGTTACATACCTAGCAAGGTATGTAAAAAGCAATAAGTGGTTAATTAAATACAATAGGAGCAAGAGAAAGAGAAAGGAAAGTGTAGGTCCTCCACTTAGGGGGGAAGGAGATAATAATAACTTATGACATCAAGAAGGCTGAGGTCTTTTTTGCTTCAATCTTCACTAAAAAGGTAACGGTGACCAGATATTCAAGATAATTAATGTTAACATTAAGGGGAAAGGAATACATGCAAAAATAGGGAAAGAATGAGTTAAAGAATATTTAGATACATTAGATGTATTCAAGTTGGCAGGGCCTGATTAAATTCATCCTAGTGCATTTAAAGAATTAGGTGATGCAATTTAACAACAAGGAGTCTGGTGGCACCACCGGAATCCTTGTTGTTTTTGTGAATACAGACTAACACGGCTATCCCCTGATACCTGATGCAATTTTGGAACTGTTAGCAATTATCTTCAAGAACTCATGGAGGACAGTTGAGGTCCCTACCTTGAAAAAGGGGAACAAAAAGGACCCAGAGAATTGCAGACCAGTTCACCTAACTTTGATACCTGGAAAGATACAGGAATAAATTACAATCCACTTGTAAATACCTAGA
Source organism: Dermochelys coriacea (assembly GCF_009764565.3). Taxonomy (NCBI): domain Eukaryota; kingdom Metazoa; phylum Chordata; order Testudines; family Dermochelyidae; genus Dermochelys; species Dermochelys coriacea. Next base: position 84,122,899 of record NC_050073.1, on the reverse strand, counting down.
GGATAATAGTCTTACTAGGAATAGCCAGCATGGATTTGTCAAGAAAATCATGCCAAACTAAGCTAATATCCTTTTTGACAGGGTTACTGGCCTAGTGGATGGGGAGGGGAGCAATAGACATGATTTATCTTGATTTTAGTAAGGTTTCTGATGCAGTCCCACATGACATTCTCATAAGCAAACTAGAGAAATGTGGTCTAGATTAAATTAATGTGAAGTGGGTGCACAACTGGTTGAAAGACCATACTCAGAATAGTAATTAATGGTTTATTGTCAAACAGGGAGAATGATTCTAGAGGGGCTCCTGTGGGGTCAGTCGTGGGTCTTGTACTATTCAATATATTCATTAATTACTTGGATAATGGAATGGAAAGGGCAGATGACAGCAAATTGGGTGGGGTTGCAAGCTCTCTGGAAGACAAGATTAGAATGCAAAACAACCTTGACAAATTGGAGAACTGATTGAATCCAACAAGATGAAATTCAGCAAAGACAAGTACAAAGTACTACATTTAGAAAGAAAAATCAGATGCATAGTTACAAAATGGGGAATAACTGGATAAGTGATAGTACTGCTAAAGAGAATCTGGGAGTTACAGTGGATCACAAATTGACTATGAGTCAACAGTGTGTTTAAGTTCCAAAAACAGCTAATGTCATTCAAGCCCAACCCTGATATTCTATGAAGGGTGTATTAACACTAGAACCTAAGCGCTTCCTCCTACTCTCTCCCAGACAGTTCCATTGTGCAGGCACTCTCCGCAGCTTCCTGTACTTGTAGCAGGTCTTGAGGCTGTTGCTGAGCAAGTCCTGTGGGCAGAGCAGAAGGAACATGGGCTGCTGTAAGTGGAGCAGGTTGGGGACCCCCCCCCCCAGAGTTGATAGGAATCTCTGGTGGAGATACTAGTCCCACAGCAGTGGCAAGGAGGAGCAGTGATGGCCATCCCACTGCCTGCTCAGGTTTGGCCCAGCCTCCCCTCCATCATGAGTGAGTGGTGTTGCAACCTGGCACTTGGAGTGGCAGTGTTGTCCCCTCTCCCCTCAATGAATTTAGGCCTTGGGCATATGCTTAGTTTGCCTATGCATTAATCCATCCCTGGGAGTAGCCAGGAGGGAATGCAATGGCTGGGTGCAAAGGAGGCAAATGTGGTACAAACTCAAATACTCAGTGTATTGTGAACAAATTGAACTGAGGTAGGAAAGAAGGTAAAAAAAGATTTTTTTTCCAATTGCTTAGAGCTAGGTATTATTATATTCTAATGCTAGGTAATAAGGAAGAGAAACTGAAAATTCTTGTTGATAAGAAGAACTTTTATATAAATAGCATTATTAAACCCTGTGGGACTATTAACAAGTTGGAAGTTAATATAGCTGGCTACAGCTTGCTTAAGAAGGATACAGTTTGTGAAAGAGATATGGGGGCGGGGAGTAGCACTTGACAGTAAAAATGTTCATCACCTGGTTTAGAGTTATTGATAACTCAGAACCACCAAATCTTGAGTGCATGTGGATGAATGTGCTAACTAACAAAGATCGGGGTGTGTGTGTCTGTAATGGTCTACTATCAAATACAAGGTATGGGCAAACTCAGTAATACATTTTATGAATAGCAAGAATATCAGTGATATTCAGCAGACAAATATTGCCCAAATATCACTGTGATTCATCACCACTAGAAGAGAACTGCAGGCAAAGAGATGACCAGCATCTGTTTGGGGGAAAGGGTGCTATACGGAATGAAGTGATAGTCAGAAGATGTTTTAGGATCTGCACATTAGGCTCCTCAGATCCAATCACCACCCATATATATGCCTATTGCAGTCTAGAAATAAAAATGTATCATTTTAATTTGCACCGTATTTCACAGAACAACAAAGAGCTTATTTGGAGTAGAAATATTCTTTGTTAATAGAACAAGGGAACCATAGTGAATCAAAACACGGAAGGAAGGTTTTTAAAAGACAGGTTTAAATCCACTATTCAAAATACACAGAGACAGGCAAATAAAAGCTCCCTGCCAGAGTATCTGTATACAAGTCACTAGGGTCAAGGTTAGTTATGCAACATATTTGGCAGCTGTCTTTCAGAATGTTTGAGAACTGTATTAATCTTTTTTTATCTTTCTTTTATTTTATTTATTTTCTACTACTTCACTACATATAATTATTGCTGGGAACTCATATTTACAATAAACTGCTGTAGAAATTATCAACAGCAAATTTTAGGTCTATTGTCCCAGTTACAACAGCGAACTCGAGTTTCAAATTGACTTCTGCATAGAGCATTTCTTAGTTTGAAACACTTCAAATTCTAGACAGCTTCAAGGTCTAAAAAACATGACCTCTGAAGAAAGATTGAAAAAATTAGGTTTGCTTAATCTGGAGAAGAGAAGACTTGGGGTGGGAGGGCATGACATGATAACAGTTTTCAAATACATAATAGTTGTTAGAAGGAGGAGGGTGAAAAACTGCTCTTCTTAAGCTCTGAGGATAGGATAAGAAGTAACGGGCTTAAATTGCAGCAAGGAAGGTTTAAATAGGACATTAGGAAAAACCTCCTAACTGTCAGGGTGGTTAAGCACTGGAACAAGTTGCCTAGGAAGGTTGTGGAATCTACATCTCCGGAAGTTTTTAAGAACAAATTAGACAAACACCTGTCAGAATAGTCTAGTTATTACACAGTCCTAGATGACTTATTGAGGTCCCTTCCAGTCCTACACTTCTATGATTCTATTTTCAGAATAGGAGGTCGCCAAGTTACAGATGCATGGAGACATACTGTGCCATTCATTTTTGAAATCTTTGAAAACAATGGAGGGGGAGTTCTACTTAAAAAGCATTTGCATACGAATACCAAGGGTTATTTCCTCAAAGTGTTTTGTTGAAATGTATGAAATTAAAGGTGGGGGTTATCCAAAAGCAGAGATCTAGAAAAGCTAATGCTAGAGAACATAGAATACAGAACATATTACGCACATATATACATCCATTCAAATTTATACTGCAAGGACCAATAAGGAATGTTGGAGATATAATGGATTGTAATTTAAAGAAATGAAAGCATTAATTTGCCTAGACTGCAATCACAACATTGTGCAGCAGCGTCCAGATTTAGCAAATGATTTCAAAGGCTTTGGTGCTTATGATGGAAATGTATTGCTTGTAGCTGTTACAAAAGTCTGATGCTTTAGGATTTAAAATTTCTGATGTTTCTAAACTATCACGCTGTGTATTCTACTCTCCAATTTATCTATATCCCTGTCTAGATCATCTTTGTCTTCAGTTTAGCTTTGTGCAGTGAAACATAGTGAAAGAGAAACCTTTCCTGTTTAATTCAGAAAGAATAAATAAATAAAACTACTATATTGACATTTCCCCTTGACATCAAGAACCCTGAAATAATCAGTGCGATCACTCTTTTAGCTTTAGAACTGTCTCCATTTTATGTCGCCTATCACTCAGCTATTGAAATGGGAAGCAGAAAAGGAGGAGTGGGGAGGGGGAAGTTCAGTTAATTAAGGATTAACTTTCGGTGACCTTGATCAATCTCATGAGGATTATAGCCTTAGACTAACTCCAGCCACAGAAAGGGAGAGCAGGGGCTGCTTGTCCAGTATATCTGATGAGAAACTGGGCCTGGAGAGGGTGGGAATAGGGTGGAGCTTTATTTCTGAACTGGCCATCTTAGCTGGCTGGGTGCACAAGAAGATGCACCCCAAAAAAGATGGAAGAAAGTTTATCCTCTACCACAGACCAAAGGAGGAGTAGGGGAAGAACTGTGACTTGGAGTCAGAATATGTTCTCTGGTCTGCACCTGGAAAGGTGTATCTACACACTGCCCTTTGATCAGGGCAGATTATGAAATTAATCTATCTCTGGGAAGCTGGTTATATATATAAAGAATTACAAATATACTGTTATCTACTATAAAATTATAGATGCAATAGTATTTTTTAATAAAAGTCTGATATTGAAATGATTATTTCCAAATACTTACTTTGAAGGTGAAAGGACATGACTTCTTAACAAATTCAAAGGTCTTCTTTTAATTGATTACACACACCCTTACCAATTATCTACTAGGGTGCATGAGTCTGAGGCATAAACTGCAGAATAGTCAAACTGTTTACAAACAGAGAATTTTAGTCTTAAGAAACACATGTAAACTCAGGGGTAACCAGTGAAAGGCTTTTTACATGCCATTTATTTTCCTGTTCACAGAACCCTCACAAAACAATCTGTAATGAAACAGACCACTAACAGCTTATTTACATCCATATTCTGCCACCTTTACTCATGCTGAGTAGTGCCTTATTCCACTGAAATTATTCCACTGAAATATGGACAATTTAATGAATTTTCCTGTTTTTTTTAAACAGTTTTATTGTGTAGTATCTGACTTTTTAAAATAGTAGCTATTGCATCTCAGACACTACCTTTCTTTCCATGACAGATGCTTTCCACAGAAAAATTATAGCTGATAGGGTCAAGGTTGAAACTCACATACACCTGTGAAAAAAAATGGAGAGTTCTGTCCTTGGCTAAATAAATTCAAAGTCTAGGATGTTGCAAAAATAGTCATTTATTGACAGAAAACAAACAAAAATATTTTAACAAGCCAGTATTAGTCCACAGATGAATTTCAAGGACCAGAGGAGAGACACAACCATACCATGCTACCAAGAGTGGCCTTGCTTGTCCCTAAGCTACCCCTTTGCTGGGCAGTCCAGATAGCATGTGCAGCTGTGGATTCTCTGGCTCTGCTACTCACCCAGCCTGCCCATGCTCTACCTGTCCTCTGCACATTGCCAGCCACGGACTCCTGGCAGAACTGGGCTCTGTTGTGCTCACTCTCTGTATAGCTTCCTCGAATCCACAGACCCTGAGGTTGGGCTTGCATTTGTTCCTCGCTGACTCGCATGCAGGCATTCTGTGTCTTCACCCCACACTGGTATTTAGATCAGGAACATGAATTATGCTCTGAGTGGAAGAATGTACAGGGTATAGAAAGTGTTCCACCAGTTTCATGTCAAACAGCTTGCGTGTCAACACCAGTGAAAAACCCCACTGTAATAATAATATAAGTGCATATGGACTAGAACAATCTGGAAAATAACTTGTAAGCAGCAGCAAATAATTTACCCAGCTGGAAAGGTCTTGGTTTTATTAACCACTATGGCTGACATTACTTTGGGAGCCTGTCTTCTTTTATAAATATGTTTAACTATTTTAATGAGACTATCTAATGCTATATGTCAAATTTAGCAAAGATAATTTGAAAGTATGGCAGCTATTAAGGCACATTACAGACAGATTCTGAAGGATTTCAAACTCCTAGATTAATTGGTGTGGAAATGGAAAAAGCAGTGTAATGAAGATAAATATAAAATATTAAGTCTGAGGTCAATAAAGCTAATAGACAGTATGTATTTAATGGAACCATTATGCAGTGCATTGGCCAGGGATGGGATTCAGAGGTTATGGTAGAAATATCTTTAATGCCGTCAGTTCAATGTACGTATATAATTAAAAAGGCACACAGTATACTGGGATAGTGGACTGTTACTGGCTTCCTTCAGGAGTTTTATTTAATTTGATTCTTCGTGAGTCTTTTCGACATGTAATGTTTTGCCTGTTTTTGAATGTTTAGAATAAATTATGAATAAATGACAGGTTTCAGAGTAGCAGCCGTGTTAGTCTGTATTCACAAAAAGAAAAGATGGACTACAAGCCATCAGGAACAGTATCGCCAATAATGTCACGGCTAACCTGGTGGATGAACTTTGTGACTTTCTCCTCACCCATAACTACTTCACATTTGGGGATAATGTATACCTTCAAATCAGCAGCACTGCAATAGGTACCTGCATGGCCCCACAGTATGCCAACATTTTTATGTTTGACTTAGAACAACGCTTCCTCAGCTCTTGTCCCCTAATGCCCCTATCTACTTGCGCTACATTGATGACATCTTCATCATCTGGACCCATGGAAAAGAAGCCCTTGAGGAATTCCACCATGATTTCAACAATTTCCATCCCACCATCAACCTCAGCATGGACCAGTCCACACAAGAGATCCACTTCCTGGATGCTACGGTGCTAATAAGCAATGGTCACATAAACACCACCCTATACCGGAAACCTACTGACCGCTATTCCTACCTACAAGCCTCCAGCTTTCACCCAGATCACACCACACAATCCATTGTCTACAGCCAAGCTGTACGATACAACCACATTTGCTCCAACCCCTCAGACAGAGACAAACACCTACAAGATCTCTATCAAGATCTCTATCTTACAACTACAGTACCCACCTACTGAAGTGAAGAAACAGATTGACAGAGCCAGAAGAGTACCCAGAAGTCACCTACTACAGGACAGGCCCAACAAAGAAAATAACAGAACACCACTAGCCATCACCTTCAGCCCCCACCTAAAACCTCTCCAACGCATCATCAAGGATCTACAACCTATCCTGAAGGATGACCCATCACTCTCACAGATCTTGGGAGACAGACCAGTCCTTGCTTACAGACAGCCCCCCAACCTGAAGCAAATACTTACCAGCAACCACACAACAAAAACACTTACTCAGGAACTTATCCTTGCAACAAAGCCCGTTGCCAACTCTGTCCACATATCTATTTAGGGGACACCATCATAGGGCCTAATCACATCAGCCACACTATCAGAGGCTCATTCACCTGCGCATCTACCTATGTGATATATGCCATCATATGCCAGCAATGCCCCTCTGCCATGTACATTGGTCAAACTGGACAGTCTCTACGTAAAAGAATAAATGGACACAAATCAGATGTCAAGAATTATAACATTCAAAAACTAGTTGGAGAACACTTCAATCTCTCTGGTCACTCGATTACAGACCTAAGAGTGTCTATTCTTCAACAAAAAAACTTCAAAAACAGACTCCAATGAGAGACTGCTGAATTGGAATTAATTTGCAAACTGGATACAATTAATTTAGGCTTGAATAGAGACTGGGAGTGGATGGGTCATTACACAAAGTAAAACTATTTCCCCATGTTATTCCCCCTCCCACCCCCACTGTTCCTCAGACGTTCTTGTCAACTGCTGGAAATGTCCCACTTTGATTATCACTACAAAAGGTTTTCTTCCTCCTGCCCCCCTCCCACCCCCTGCTCTCCTGCTAGTAATAGCTCATCTTAAGTGATCACTCTCCTTACAGTGTGTATGGTACCACCCATTGTTTCATGTTCTCTGTGTATATAAATCTCCCAACTGTATTTTCCACTGAATGCATCCGATGAAGTGAGCTGTAGCTCACGAAAGCTTAAGCTCAAATAAATTTGTTCGTCTCTAAGGTGCCACAAGTACTCCTTTTCTTTTTATGAATAAATATATGCTTTCGTTGAAGAAACTTTTCTTTTGTATTTATTCTTGATATAGCATTCAAATATAAATATATAGGTTCTTAAGTCCCAATCTTCAGGTGGTGTAAAGATGGGGTAGCTCCCTTGAAGTCAATGATGCTATGCCAGTTTATACCATCTGAATATCTGAGCAATAAGTTCCATTGGTTAGCTCCTTCTTTAAATTTTACCACTGTGATTCACCACTACCTGAAGTCCTTTGAAAATATAAAATGTGGTGTCATTTAGGCCATGACCACAGTTTGAATGATACTTATATAACTGGTGCGCTACCCTTCTTTCTCCTTGCTCCATCCATCACAGGCTTAGTGTATAACATGATGATCTGTGTGGATAAAGCTGAGGAAAATCACATTTCAGAACTACTGGATCAATAGTTGAGGCCCAGAATTAAATCCTAACAGATCACTGATATAGTAGATTATCAGGATATTGTTCTCCTTCAGAATCACCTAGAAACTTATCTGTCCCATGAGCCTCTGGGGGCTTTCCATTAAAAAAAGGTCCATCCAATCAATCGGAAAAGTGCATCTGGACCCCAAAGCAGAGGTGGCAATTGCTGCTCCATAATTAGGCTGTAATCTCCACTGTCCTCACTTCTAATTTCACCTCAAATAGCAGTGCTAGAGCATGGCTGACTATGTGTGCTAAAACAGAAATTACGCCAGGTAGTTCATGATTGGATATCGTGGTGGGTAAGATCCTGAGCTAATCCAAAAGAGTGACCTTCCCACTGAAGAATGAAGACACCAAGAACAATCAGTCTCAGTGACTCCAGTCTCACCAAAAGCAAGAATTTAGTCAGCTCAAGTAGGGAATTCTTGATGCAATGTATACTAACAATACTCCAGACTAAATCCAATCTTGGGACTCGCACAGCAGGTGGATACAGTCTATTCATTCCAGATTTTGAATGGGACACTCCTGTGTGGGACATGATCACACAACCTCTCCATCTCCAGATTCTCACTTGCTTCATACAGAACCGAGTGAAATATTTTATTTTGGCCCAAAATACCTGTGAAAATATTGACCCTGCAATATTATCCCAGCCAAGACTCTACTACAGTGGTATTCAGAACTCAGTGGTTCAGGAGCCAAACTAACAATCAACATTATCCAAAAGAGCCACAGTAGTGTGCATTCATCTAGTTTCATTTACTATAGTACTATATATTCATATTCACACAGTATGACAGGGAAATACTTACTGTATATATATACGTGTGTGTGTGTGTGTGTGTGTGTGTGTGTGTATTATTATATCAACTACAATTGGTTAATAAATAGTAAAAACACCCTAATTGGTTAATAACTTAGATTGGTTAATTAAATCAGAGTGTTTTAATATCGTGTGCTGAAAAGAGCCGCAGGAGACACATTGAAGACCACTTGTAATCCACAAGCCACAATCTGAGTATCACTGTTCTACTATATGTGCAAAGTTAGGGGCCTCACCCTTCAACATATAGATTGTATTAACTTTATTCACCATTGACCTTGCATTTAAACAACAGAAATTGGAGTCCAGAAACAATCTGTGTTCTTAAGGAAAATATTACAAGACAAAGCCTACAGAATCGAGATGAAATATCTCAATTGACACCTACTCCTAAAGACAGGCAGGGGAAGACATGGAAAAGGACAGTCTATCTTAGTAAAGATCTCAACTAGTTGTTCTTCTTGAACCTCTAGAGCCCCAGCACATGGAAATACGGTATAGCCTTATTAACTAATCCACAATAGTAAAAGGGCCACAGCTACTTTAATAAGGACATTCTGGGCAAGCTCCTACAGCCATTTTAAACAATATATCCATCTCTAAACAAATCACCAAACTGTCCCTTAAGAAATTGTGAGTAATTACATCTCCAAAATAATCTGAAGTGCAGCTGCCTATATTACACACTTCCAGATCCACTACACAGAGATCAGGTAACTGAATGTATTATTGTCATTTGCTTCAGTCATTGATTTTTGCATTATAAAAAACTGTGCCCACTATCTTACAAACTATTTGCAGGTTTCAGAGTAGCAGCGGTGTTAGTCTGTATTCGCAAAAAGAAAAGGAGTACTTGTGGCACCTTAGAGACTAACAAATTTATTAGAGCATAAGCTTTCGTGAGCTACAGCTCACTTCATCGGATTCTTTAATGTACAGATAAAGCAAAAAACAAATGGCTGAAACAACTGGAGTTGTCCCTCCAGTTTCCTGATGAGAACTTTGGAATGGATAAAGAAGAGAGATCCCCTCAGACAATCCATTACTCAGTGCTTGCTGGGATAGCTCCGAGGGTGTTTAAGTGAGTGCTGTGTGGTGCAGACATAATCCATGAAACTCGTGTACTACACTATTAAAGCTCAGTGTTTAAGTATCCTAGGTAACAGGAGGTCCAAATCAGTAATCTTGAGTTAAATAATAAACATAGGAACTTCCCTTAAACATATATAATAGGGCAGGCAATGAGACTGCTTTATTCTCCTATATATCAATCCAATTCCATCTCAGAGAGCAGAATGTTCTGCTAGAGGCCATTTAAAATAGTCTTACAACACACTTGACATGCTTCAGTAGAGAGAGAAACTCTACAGAGTCTAAACCCTTTCTTCTTGGTACCTGACTAGATTTTTTTACTCATGGATGGGGACCTGCTCCATACTACACTGCAACAGTTGTGCTCTCACCTATGGTCCATAGGCATATAAAACACATGGTCCATATGGTCTCTCAAGACATGCAACACCGCTAGCAGCACTGGCAGAGATGAGAGTACAGAGCCTGTCAGTCCCTGCTCCTCCCTTGCCTCCACTGGACCAGTAGAAACCATGCCAGGGCATGAGGTCACAGCAGCTCACACCACCCTCAGGCCACATGGAGAAGCAGCCCGGGGGCTTCAAGGATGGCAGCCTCCTGGTTCTCCCCACTCTGACATCAGCAGCTCTTATCTCATCTGTAATGACTTAAAACTCTTTCACTCGTGCATTGACACTAACCCTCTGTATTCCAGCTTTATTCAGTTTACTGTTTCCCCACTGCCAAATCTATCCAACAATGGCATCTGCAATAGTCCTCTTTTCCTCCCATTCTCCCTCTCCTCTTCCCCTTCACCTCAGTTCTACACCAATACATAACAATAACCCACAACTTTTATTAAAATGTGTCATTAAAAATAAAAATCACATCTAAAGCCTTTATCCAAACAAAAAAGCCAAGACACCTACATAACAAAGGTAAGCAACCACATCATCTTTCCATACTACCCCTTGTCTTCCTTTCCCTTAACCTTCTGTTGTCCATTATCACTCATCATGTTATATGTCTAAACGTAGGCCCTGATTAGCCAAGAGAACCACATGGGCAGATGCCTGCATCTGCATGGAGACAATGACTACAGTGAGGCTCCACCCAGACCCAGGAGGATGGCCACACCATTCTCTTTGCAGGATCAGGCCCCTAGACTGGAAGGCCTTTGAGGCAGGGTCCGCATTTGTTTTTGTCCTGAAAACACTTTAATTGCTGTACAAATAATACATTAAATAATCATTATTGAAACTCATCTGATGCATGTCAGCAATTCTGATATATGCCTCTGTGGGAATCTACAACCCTTGCTCGGGGGATTTGAGACTATTTCTGTTTTTAAAGGAGCTTTAAATTGCCAGTTAGTTTTGAACCAAGAAAAATTAATGGTTGCTTTTCACAAATGGGGAAAGGATCAGTCCCTGAGACAAATTTATCAGGTGTGATGGCTGATCTTACTGTTGTTTTGCACCTCAAATTCCTATTGCAGCCAATGGGAGTTTTAAACGTGACTCAATTACAGGATTACATTCTAAGACATTCGTTTTGGACCATAAACAGAAGGCAAGGCAGTCAGCCATTCTGTGCAAGTGCACCTATTTCCTTAGACGTACCAGTAATATCTGATTTAGGGCTCCACTTTAGCTTCCCTGTTCTGGCAAAATTCCATTTGATTTCAATAGACATTTTATCTGATGGAGAAAGTCCTCCTATCTGTGTAGTGCCTGGGTAGCTGGGGTTGGTTCTGGGGGTCCTGGAGAAAGAGGACTCCTCCACCTCAGCTCAATTTTGCTCCCAAAAGATGTCCTGCCAAGTTGTGCAGACCAGAAAAGCTCAGACATGCCAAATTTCTGAATGCTGTCCACAGCATTGAGCTTCTAGAGTTAGCGTGAGCAATCACAAAAGCTAACCTCCTGCGTTTTTCTGTGCAGCGAACCAAGCACAGATGGGGAATGAAGGGGGAGTGAATATCCTTTGCACATCATGCTTGCTCTCTATTTTACTGTAAAGAACAGCACATACCCTTTTATTAATAGGACATTAAGATCCTGAGAGCAGGCAAAACACCTACTCATGTAGATGTCCCCCAAAATCCGACATGTTCACCAACACATGTTTATGGTACAACTACTGTTGGGCAGCATTTTGTGCCTTCTGTACACCTCTCAATCCATACAGATATTTCACAAGAGAAATGATTACATACGCAAGAAAGTCCAAAAATCAAATCAGGTGGACATCACCAAAAATTACCAGCAACTTCTTAATTATAGTAATAATTTTGCATTTTCATAAACACCAGATTTATGCTGTTAGTTTTTATACTGTTCTTGTAAATCATTTTCTTCTAGTCCACTTTCTTCAATGAAGAAAAAAATTGGTTCTGTTAGACACTGCAATGTCTTCATGAAAATGAAATGACAGCACACAAATGCAGTCTCAGTGTCTCACACCCTCAACAGCAATTAAACGTGAGCACTGTCTTGAAGATTCTATTTCTGTAATATCTTTTTTTACACAGTGAGTTGAGACAGATTATTGATGGAGACTGCGTTAATGACTTCCCTGTTTCCTTATTCACTTCACTAAAATTCATTCAGCAGTATTTGCCAGAATGTGATAGGTACAAGGTTGAGCTGTAAAGACAGAGCTGTTCACATTTGCATTTGACCGTACCACATCCAGGGACAGAGGATGTTACATGAATGCTGTATCTTCTGATAACCAACCAGGACAAATAACGTTCCTATGTGATAGTCCATATTAACAATGATAAAATCATAATGTACAATATGTATACATGAAGTATACTGTGTAGGAAGAAATATTGGTCTTGTGGCTGAGGCAATAAATTAGTACTCAGGAAGTCTGAGTTAAATTCCTGGTTTTGGCATAGACTTCCTGTGTGATGTTGGGCAACTGGATTAATCTCTGTGTCTCATTATCCCATCAATAAAATGGGAATAGTAATACTTCCTTCTCCCATCATTTGCCCATAATGTCTACCTACTCTATCAACACTTTGGTTCAGGGATCATCTCTACCTATGCATACATACAGTACGCCCCTGATTTTGTTTGAAACCTCTAACAATTCTGTAAATGATAATAAATAAATAAATATAATAATTGTGACAAAGCTCTGTCCTTGCCTCCGTGGGTCCCGCGTTTCCTGGTGGATTTCGCTAGCCTCAGAGGCTCACGGTGACTCTCCATGTAACCCTTCTTTCTCTAGAGACAAGGGTCACAGTCTACTGAGCCATTTTCATCATAAGCCAGCGAGGGAGGTGAGGAGAAGTTATCCTTCCTTGCACAGTCTCTGTTGTCTCCCAGTCTCAGTGATTAATCAGGGGGCAAAGGTGGGGGGGGGAGCCCAGGCCCACCCTCTACTCTGGGCTCCAGCCCAGGGACCCTAATAGTATCAGCTATGGTAGCTGACCTTTTAGAAACATGACATGTACAATTCCCTGGGCTACTTCCCCCACAGCAGCCCTCACTTCCTCAAGCTCCACTTCACCCTTACCTCAGGGCTTCCTTCCTTGTGCCTGATATGGTATGTACTACTCAGCCTCTCCAACAGCGCAACTTCTTCCCACAGCTCCTGACATGCACCCCCACCTGACTGACTGGGAGGCTTTTAACTAGTTTCAGCCAGCCCCTGATTGGCTTCAGGTGTCCCAATCAACCTAGCCTTCTCCCTGCCTTCTGGAAAGTTCTTAATTGGCCCCAGGTGTCTTAAATGACCTGGAGCAGCTTCCATTTCATTTATCCTGGTACCAGGGATTTGTTTAGTCTGGAGCTAATCTATCTCTCTCCCACCACTCTTCCATAGCACCCCCTCACCCCTTCACTGTGAGACGGCTGCACGAGATACAGCCAGTCTGCTTTCAAACCGTGCCAAGAAAACATCTATACACGCTTGTGCTCCACACCCTTCACACCCTCACCCTCCTGTCCCGCCCTGATACAAAATGGTGGGACCTCCTGCCACCTTTGGAGGGTGAGGAGCCCCAGTGGGCCAGCCTGTATTCCACCTTAGTCCCAAGGCCCACCGGGGATGTCAGTTGGCGGCTTCTTCACGGAGCCATGAGCACGGGTGTGTACTTGGTGCGGTTCACCTCAATCCCAGACACCTGTCCCTTTTGCGGCGTGAGGGAAACCCTGGCACACATATACCTAGAGTGTGCCAGGCTGCAGCCCCTAATCTGGCTCCTCACCAATATTTTATTATGCTTTTGGTTGCACTTTTCCCCTCATCTTCTTATTTATGCACTCCCTATCTGTGGCCCCACAAAGTCACGGGATCTCCTGGTCAACCTCCTCCTGGCCCTTGCTAAAATGGCCACCTATAAAACCAGAATGAGGAGGTTGACCCATGGAGTCTCCTCTGACTGTGGGGCCTATTTCCGATCCTCGGTCTGTTCATGTATCCGGGCAGAGTTCCTCTGGACGGCGTCCTCTGACTCCCTTGCCGCCTTTGAGGAGCAGTGGGTGCTGTCCAGGGTTCTCTGCTCGGTGTCCCCGTCCGGTTTCCTTCGTTTGACCCTTTGACCACACTCCTGCCCCTGTTATTTCATTAGTTGTCCCCCAGAATTTTTTGGTATCTAGGTCCTGTGGATCCCCCTTCTAGGCTAGGGGGGATCCTTTTGCTGTGGACGGGCTTCGCCTGCCCACTTCCCAGATCCCAATAAGACTACTCTTCCATAGCCTTCTAGCTTGGAAGGAGGTGGGAAGCTGCTACTCCTGCTGCTAGGCCCTAAGCTCTCCCTGCTGCTCCAACTGCTCCCCTGGCTGGGCCAGACACGACACCCCCCCCCCCCCTTTCTCAGCTACCTGGTTGCTGGACCCCCCACTCTCGGGTGCTGCTACTGCTCCAATTGCATCCCCGGGGGGTGGGGGGCTGCTAGCCCACTCCCCAGAGAGGAGGAGTGAGGGACCCCAGCCACTGCTGTTGTGGACACCACCACCACCACCACCACCTGAGAGGGTCCTTTCTGCCTGCCTGGACCACCATCTGGAGTTCCTGGAGCTGCTGCTTCTGTGGAGTCTGCTGCCTGAAGCTGCTGAAGCCCGAGGAGGAGACAAAGAGGACCATCTACCAGTGGGGGAGTACCTAGAGATTCTGCAGACGACCGTGGAGGGGGCCTTAAGACTGAGTAACTTTTAAACTGTGCCCTTGTGGTGGGGGTCTTGACTGTGTTTCCAGGGACACAGGGGGTATGGCTTGGAGCTGACCCCCCGATACATCTGTGTCTTCCCACCAACGCCCACCACTACTACCACCACCGCTGCCCACTCCACCACCCCCACTGGCTGTATACCATCTGCCTCAGCTCCTGCCTCTGGACTCAGCTGCTGGCTTGGCTTGCCACACCCTGATTCCACCCTTTGGCCCAGAAGTAGCAACCAGCCTAAACAGACATTGTACAAGTGAACATGGGCACATATGCCCCCCCCGGACTGCCCACCCCACAGCTTTGCCCTTGCAACCTGCCCCATTTGCCATTTGCAGCTTTTGCCCCCCCTTATGCCCCAGCCCCCCCTTACTAGCTTCAGTTTGTTTGCCTGCCCTGCCCATTTCCTTCTACAGCCTTTGTTTGTTTGCCCCACCCCAGCCTCTGAAGCTAGCCCCTTGGTTTCCCTGCCCTAACTCCAGCCCGCTTAGCCCCTTGCTCCGTGCGCCCATGCCTCCTCCCATGCGCTTGTGCAACTCCCCATTTTAGTTTCAACCCTCTTCACTGCACCCCCAATGCTGTTGTATCCCCCCCCCCCGCTAGTGCAGCAAGAGGAGCCGGAATTCCACCCCGTGTCGGCGACTGACCCCTAACCCCTGATTACCGCCCCAGTCCAGCCCACCCGTTTTGGCGCCCTCCTCCCCTGCCTGCAGCCTAGCGGGGAGGAGTGGTGGACCTGCTTCCCCTTTCTGTTCCTTCTTCTGGTATCTCCCCTTCTCTCCCTGTTCACGATGCTGGGGGGCGAGACGAGTGGGGCCCCCTCAGTACCCCCAGCTACCCCTCCCCCGCCTGCCCCTCCGTCGCCCCCCCAAGCCTCTACCTTTGCTACCCAAAGATCTGCCACCGCCCCCACTGGGGCACCAGCAGCGACAGGCACCCGGATGACCTCCACTGCTGCCACGTACTTCCCCCACTCAGATTCCGGGGAAGCCCCCGCAGCTGGCGGGAAGGGCCAGGGGAAGAAGAAGGGGAAGGGCCCCGCTAAAAAGACCAGGCCCTCCATGGCAGGGGCTGCCCCCAATGCCCCAGCCCCACCGCCGGCTGGGGTGTCCCTCCCCGCTGTTCCCTCCACCAGCTCTGTGGGTGTTCCTCCCCCGGCTCCCAGGGCGTACACCCAGGTGGCGGCAGCCCCCCCACCTGCCGCTACATCATCTCTCCCGCCCACTGCCTCCGCTACAATCTATAGCGGCTGGGGCCGTTTTCCCACCATGACCAGGAAGCACGGCATCCGTTGCCTCCTGGTGCCCGCCTCGCCCCACGTGGAGACCTATGTGCGGGCGTTGGCGAGGGTGGTGGGGCCCACGGCCATTGTGGCGGCCTCCAAAATGTATGGCAAGGTCGTCTTCTTCTTAGCACCAGAGGCCGCCGCCCAGGAGGCGGTGGAGAAAGGCCTGGCAGTAGGAGGCGTGTTCGTCTCCTTGGAGCTGCTAGAGGACCTGGGCGTCTGCCTGGTCCTGACCTCCGTCCCTCCCTTTCTCCCCAATGCCGCCCTGTTACCCGCCCTCTCTACCCTGGGGAAGCCCATCTCTGTCATCAGCCCTCTCCCGTTGGGCTGCAAAGACCCCACCCTCCGTCACGTCCTCTTGTTCCGCCAGCAAGTGCAGCTTCAACTGCCGCTGGCGGTGCGTGATGGAGAGGCGCTCGAGAAGTCCTTCCTAGTCCCCTACCAGGGGACCCATTACCGGGTGCATTATTCCACGGGGGAGGCCCGGTGCTACCTCTGCCGGGTGATGGGGCACGTCCGGAGGGACTACCCCCTGGCCCGGCAAAGAGGGGCATCTGGGACCCCTGAGTCCCGGCAGAGCACCAGCCCCATCATCGCAGGCGCCCCTGGCTGCCCGGCGCCTGAAACCACCCCTCCTCCTTCCCAGTCCACCATTGCTCCCGCTCAGGCCCAAGGGGCACCTCCCCAACTATGCCCAGACGAGCGGGAGAGCCCCGCCCCCGCTGCTTGCAATCTGGCGGGGCCTGTGGAGGAGGGTGTGGCAGGGCACTGCCGGGCATGGGAAAGGGCCCGCCCCAAGGGGAATCTTCCCTCCCTTGTGCTGCCCCACCGTTATCCCCTCGAGTCCCTGAGCCATCGCCTCTGCCCCCTGACACGACCCCTGCTAACCAGCCCCCGGATGATGCCATGGAGGGATGGGCCCTAGTCCAGGGGAAGCGGGGCAAGCGGAAGGCTTGATCTCCGCTCCTTCCATCTGACGCGGAGGCCCCCCGGAAGACCAGGAAGGGGGGCACCGATGCCGAGCCTTCCGCTCTACCCACGGGTGTGTTCCACCCACCAGAGCCGGCTGGGGAAGACGTGGCAGCACTGGAAGGCAGTATCTCCCCTCCACGGGAGTCCCTTCCCTCCAAGACCCCTGAGGCACCATCTGAAACCCCAGTGTGCCCCGAAGCAACTGTCGCGTCAGGTGCCAGCGGGGAGAATCTCGGGGTAGCGGAAAACAATTTCCCGTCTATATATGAGGAGATCGAGGCCCTGGGTCTGACCCCGGTCACCCAGGGGGAGGACGATCCTATGCCAGTGGGCCTCGATCTGGGCGACTTCACTCCAGCCCCCCCTCCCCATGTTCCCTTCCCCTAACCGTTGCTTCTGCTCCCACCTCCGAGGAGCCCCTGGCCTCCTCCATCAACCCGGCTGCAGATGGCATACCGTTGAGGGCTGCCGAGCCTGTTGAGGCGACGGCCAGTGCCACGCGGCCAGGACCCAAGACACCAGGGACACCCCTCGTTGGTAAGGAACATTCGACCTCCTTACCGGGAGGGGGCCCTATAGAAGAGAGTCCACCTCCTGATGGCATGGCTGCCAAATCTACCATAGAGCGTGCGCCCGGCATCACTGAGAGCCTTCTCACCGCCCAGAATCTTGCCTCTAACCCTGCTCCTGCCCCGTCCCTATTCGGTCCACCTCCCGAGATGTTATTGCCGCCCCTGGGGCTGTCTCCTTCCCTTTTCCAATAGATGACCCCCAGGGAGTGGCCTTTGTGTTTTCCTGTCCTGACCTACCAGGGGCTGCTATCCTCCCTCCGCCGCCCCCTATTGCCCCAGGATTCCAGGCGGGCCTAGTGGCACCAACCCATCAGGAGCCCCGTCGGGGGTCTGCATCATGTCTGCCCATCTCGGTGGGCCATGGGGCTGTACCAAGGGCTCCGTCGGGGAATAACCAGGAGACCGTAACCCCAGCCCCCCATGCGCTGCGAGAGGAGTTGCGGGAGTTTCTAGAAGACGTCTGTGGCTCCTGCAACAAGTACAGCTTGCTCTCCAGTGATGGGGGGACTTTAATCAAATCCTCCAGGCCGCAAGGGCCCTCATGGGGGAGGGTAAAAGGACCGGGAGGCAAGGCGCCGCGGCCTACCAGCGGGTCCGTCTCTTCCGTGACTCCTTACTCACCTACGGGGAGCCGCGAGCGTCCCTGCCGGTGAGGATCGCCCCTAGCCCTCCTCATGGCACCTCTTACCATCGCAACATTGAACACCCGTGGCTGTAGGATGGGTCTCCGCAGGTCCCAGGTGCTCTTCTTCCTTCGGGAGGGGGGTACTCTGTGGTTTTCCTGCAGGAGACCCATATGGATCCGACCGCCGAAGACAGCTGGTGGCTGGCTTGAGGGGACAGGGTCTACTTTAGCCATCTCACAGTTCGTACGGCTGGAGTGGCGACCCTGTTCTCCCCCGACCTACGGCCCGAGGTGCTGGGGGTCGCCAAGGCTGTGCTGGGCCACCAGCTGCGCCTCTGGGTCCACATGGAGGGGCTGGTGGTCAACCTCGTTAACATCTATGCCCCGGCAGTGAGCCCGGAGCAGCTGCAATTCTATCAGCAGACGTCCGCCTTCCTCAGCACCTTGAATCCTCATGAGTGTCTGGTCCTGGGAGGGGACTTTAACATCACCCTCGAGGAGCGGGACTGCTCGGGGACTGAGCAGAGCCCGGCCGCTGCCGCCATCCTCCAGGAGATAGTCGAACTGGTGTTCCCTGGTGGATGTCTGGCATGACCACCACCTGGATGACACTTCCACGTTCACCTTTGTCTGGGTGGAGGCCCATCTGTCGAGCCACTCCTGGTTGGACCGCATTTATTTATCACGCTTTCATCTTTCTTGAGCCCACTCCTCCAGCATCTGGCCGGCCTCATTTTCTGACCATCATTTAGCCACCGTGATAGCCTCCCTCTGCGCGGAGAGGCCGGGGCCGGCCTATTGGCATTTTAACAACAGCTTCCTGGAGGATGCAGGATTTGTGGCATCCTTCCAGGAGTTCTGGCTGGCCTGGCGAGGGCAGCAGCATGCCTTTCCCTCAGCGTGGCGGTGGTGGTATCTAGGGAAGGTGCGCGCCTGGCTCTTCTGCCGTGACTACAACTGGGGCACAAGCAAATGGAGGGATGCGGCGATAGAGCAGTTGGAACGGGAGGTCTTAGAGCTGGAGAGGCGTCTGGCCGCCAGCCCCGAGGATCCGCCCCTCTCCGGAGCGTGCCGGGAGAAGCGGGAGGAGCTCCGGACCCTCGAGGACCATCGGGCCTGGGGTGCCTTTGTTCGATCCCGCATCCGTCTCCTTCGGGAGATGGAGCGCGGCTCCCGCTTCTTCTATGCCCTGGAGAAAAAGAGGGGGGCTAAGAAACATGTTATCTGCCTTCTGGCAGAAGATGGCACCCCCCTCACGGAGCCGGTGCAGATGTGTGGGAGGGCGAGAGACTTCTATGCAAGCCTTTTCTCCCCGGATCTGACCGATCCTAATGCTTGCAGAGTGCTCTGGGAGGAGCTCCCTATGGTCAGCGTGGACGACCGAGACCGGCTAGAGCTGCCTCTCACTCTGGCCGAGTTCTCGGAAGTCCTCCGTCGCATGCCCACCAATAAATCTCCGGGCACGGACGGGCTGACCGTGGAGTTCTACCGCATGTTCTGGGAAGTTCTCGGCCCAGACCTAGTCACCGTCTGGGCTGAGTCTTTGCAGAGCGGGGTCCTCCCTCTTTCGTGCAGGCGAGCCGTGCTGGCCTTATTGCCAAAGAAGGGGGACCTCTGCGATTTACGAAATTGGCGTCCCGTCTCGCTCCTCAGCACGGACTACAAAGTGGTGGCAAAAGCAATCTCGCTGAGGCTAGGGTCTGTGCTGGCGGACGTGGTCCACCCAGACCAGACCTACACCGTCCCGGGCCGCAGCATCTTCGACAACCTATATCTGGTCCGGGACCTTTTGGAACTCGGGTGTAGGGATGGTCTGTCGTTCGCCCTCCTGTCCTTAGATCAGGAGAAGGCGTTCGACAGGGAGGATCACGGGTATCTCCTGAGCACTCTGCAAGCGTTTGGCTTCGGACCCCAGTTTGTGGGTTTTCTCCGGGCGCTGTACACCTCCACAGAGTGTTTGGTCAGGCTCAACTGGACCCTGACCGAACCGGTCAGCTTCGGGCGAGGAGTATGGCAGGGGTGCCCCCTCTCGGGCCAGCTGTACGCTCTGACGATCGAGCCCTTCCTCTGTCTCCTCCGAAGGAGGTTGACAGGGTTGGTGCTGCGGGAGCCGGAGCTGCGGCTGGTCCTGTTGATGATGGTACACTGATGATGTGCGCCTCGTGGTCCAGGACCCGGGCGACTTGGTGCGGGTGGAGGCTTGCCAGGCCATCTATTCGGCAGCCTCCTCCACGCGGGTCAACTGGGTCAAGAGCTCTGGCTTGGTGGTAGGGGACTGGCGGCAGGCGAGCTCCCTCCCACCCGCGCTTCAGGCCATCCGGTGGAGCATGGGTCCATTGCTCTATCTCGGCATTTACCTTTCTGCCACGCATCCCTCTCCGCCGGAGAACTGGCAGAATTTAGAGGGCGGGGTGACAGAGCAGCTCCGGAAATGGACAGGACTACACCGGTGCCTCTCCCTTCGAGGGAGAACACTGGTGCTTAATCAACTAGTCCTCTCCATGCTCTGGTTCCTGCTCAACACCCTGGTCCCGGCCCCAGGTTTCCTGGCTAATCTCCAGACATCGATTTTGGAGTTCTTTTGGCCAGGACTGCACTGAGTCCCTCATCTACCTATCAACTGGGTTCTTCATCTACCCCTGGAGGAGGGAGGGCAGGGCCTGAAATGTCTGCTTACTCAGGTCCATGTCTTCCGCCTCCAGGCCCTGCAGAAGCTCCTTTATGGTTCAGGTAGTCCGGCGTGGAGCATACTGGCGCATGCCTTCCTGCGCCGCTTCCGAGGGCTCCAATATGACCGGCAGCTCCTTTATCTCCATCCGAGAGGTCTTCCGCGAGACCTCTCCGGGCTGCCGGTCTTCTACCAGGACCTCCTCCGGAACTGGAAATTCTTTTCAACGACCAGGTCCGAGCTGGCCACCGAGGGGGCAGATCTCCTCGCGGAGCCTCTGCTACACAACCCCCAGCTTCGTGTGCAGGTGGTAGAGTCCCGCTCGGTGCTCCAGAGGTTGGTCCTGGCAAAAGTCACAAGAGTCAGAGACCTCCTGGACTATGACCGGGGAGACTGGCTGGATCCCCTGACGCTCGCTCAGCGCATGAGGCTCTCCAGACCTTGTACTCCCTGGAGCATACTTCAGGAGGTGAAGGCCGCTTTGCCACCCGCTGCTTGGGTTTATCTTGGCCAGGTTCTACACAAGGGCATGCCCCGCCCACCCCCTACCCCAGGCCCGCCAGACCTTTTAATTGGACCCCTGCCCCGTGGACCCAACCGACGCCCTAACCCCTTCACTGTAAGCCGGCTGCACAAGATGCAGCTGGTCTGCTCTCAAACAGCGCCAAGAAACATCTATGCACGCTCGTGCTCCACACCCTTCACGCCTTCACCCTCGTGTCCCGCCCCGATACAAAATGGTGGGACCTCCTGCCACCTTTGGAGGGTGAGGAGCCCCGGTGGGCCAGTCTATATTCCACCTTAGTCCCAAGGGCTGCCGGGGATGTCAGTTGGTGGCTCCTTCACGGAGCCGTGAGCACGGGCGTGTACTTGGCGCGGTTCATCTCAATCCCAGATACCTGCCCCTTTTGCGGCGTGAGGGAAACCCTGGCACACATATACTTGGAGTGTGCCAGGCTGCAGCCCCTATTCCGGCTCCTCACCAATATTTTATTACACTTTTGGTTGCACTTTTCCCCTCACCTTCTTATTTATGCACTCCCTATCCATGGCCCCACAAAGTCACGGGATCTCCTGGTCAACCTCCTCCTGGCCCTAGCTAAAATGGCCATCTATAAAACCAGAGTGAGGAGGTTGGCCGATGGAGTCTCCTGTGACTGTGGGGTCTATTTCCGAGCCTCGGTCCGTTCACGTATCCGGGCAGAGTTCCTCTGGACAGCATCCTCTGACTCCCTTGCCGCCTTTGAGGAGCAGTGGGTGCTGTCCAGGGTTCTCTGCTCGGTGTCCCCGTCCGGTTCCCTTCGTTTGACCCTTTGACCACACTCCTGCCCATGTTATTACATTAGTTGTCCCCCAGAAATATTTGGAATCTAGGTCCTGTGGATCCCCCTTCTAGGCTGGGGGGGATCCTTTAGCAGTGGTCAGGCTTCGCCCGCCCACTTCCCGGATCCCAAAAAGACTACTCTTCCATATCCATCTGGCCTTGCCCCGTCACGTAATATAAGCTGAGGACATATAGGCTGACTACAGTATCTCTTTTAAAATATTATATAGTTAAAGTACTTTGAAATATGTTGCTATTTGAACTGGATGAATGCAACCTCAAGAGAGAAAAAAGAAACTAGCAGGAAATATTTCCATCATTTTTAATAGAAATAATTTTGGGAGAAGCTAGGATCTAATATTGTGATTTTATGCTAGATAACTATTCAGAAGCAAATGAGGTTTTCAATAAGGCTGAGAGGTATCAAAGTATATGATAAGATTACGTACCTCTTAAACATATTCCAATATTCTGAGAGAGGCTGAGCACCTGCTGAACAATGAAATGTTCAGCATCTCTCAGGATTTAGTGCAACTTAGTCATATTCAGAAAAAAATTATGTAAAAATGGCACCTTCTTGCTTCAGGATTTATTCTCTGTGGGCCAGATTCTGCCACCCTTACTCATACTGAATGGCCCCTTGCTGTAGGAACAAAGCATCCTGTAAGAAGAAAAGAGCCAGACGGTGCAGTTACTATTGTCAGTACTCTCAGATGTATCTTTCTTGACTTTCCACCCATCCATTCTCATTCCTCTTTTCCTGTTCCTTTAAGCCCCCTTCTTTTTCTCCCAATTTTCTCTATCCCCACACACTCACACTGCTCTCTCCTTCTCCTACCCTCTCCCACCTTCAGACCTTTTTCTGTTCATCGACAGGACAGTCATCTTCTTTTAATAAAATGAACCTCCCACAAACTCAAAATGGAGACTGAAATGGTACTGAAGTTCCATAAGTAGGAGAATGGAGGGAGATACATTCACATAAACAGTTAATAGTTTTCATTAGCTTTGAAGTGTGCCATATTCAGGAAGGAACAGAGGTGAAGACAATATAGACATTCTAAGACTGTTCAAATGTTCTTAAAAGTCTATAGTGGAATATGATAGTACATCAAATCCTTGAAGCCAAGCTGAACCCAGTGTCAAACAGAGGAGTTCCTCAAGTAGTTACTCACCAGACAACACACAGTAATCTTTTTATCTTTACCTCTGCCTTAAAGAAATGGCGAAATATTGAAACGTCATCTTTCCAATACCCCATAATGGAGTTCGGGGAGATACAAAGAAAGAGGCACTTTCTGTCCTTTACTGCAGCTTTAGGGAATGCTCAGCACACTAACACGTTAAATGACATTATAAATTAAATGAAACAAGGGTCAAATTCATCCTTGGTGTAACTTCATTGAAGTCAATTAATTTATACCAAGGATTAATTAGGTCCATAGATGATAAGGGATATATACCAGCCTCAATCCACACCCTGCAGATCCTATTCATGCCAGGGGGAGTTTTCTGAACAGATGGAGACATACTAGATTCCTTATGTTTTCATTTGTATTAGTTTATCTCCCTCTAGAGTCCTATTATGGTTGCTGAATTAAAAATTACTCTGTGGGGTAGTTGTTGAAATGCTGAATGGAAAGATCCTGAGGGCACTTTTGCCTGAGCAGTTAGCTTGGTGAACGAAGCATCACATTGAGAATACCTCCTTGCTTCCCTGGATTCATAGGTTGAAATCCCAGCAGTGTTCTGTCTCTCTGCACTTTCAATCAGAATGAGCTTTATTTGCAATTAGGAGAAGAGCGAAACTAAGAAAGAACAAAAATAAAGTTTCCGAGAAAGAGAGTAAGGTTTTTGCACCTCCTCTGTAAAGATCTACTCTGAACACAAAATGGCTGCCTGTCTCTGCAGACAGCATAGTCTTAGATATTGTCTGCAGACAATGCAGAGACTTAAGAGTTACATAACTACATACTAGAACTGTGCAGGAACTGGAGTTCCCATCCCATGGAATAGTTTGCTTTTTTAAAAAAAATAATTTCTGATGCAGAACAAAAAGTCAGCTATGTGAAAATTTCTGCAGGTTGGACATTTTGGGGAAAAATATCCTGTTTTGGAAGATTTTCAGTCTGACTGCTGTAGAGTCAGGAGCCTGGAAAGGCATCTGTCTGGGGAGGCAGGTTTGGCAGGAATCCAGGCAGCCTATCTGGTTTCTGTGAAAAATATTGATGGAATTGACCGTTCTCCACCAAACATTTTAATTCTGTCCAATATACCTTTTACAACAGAAAACTGTTCCATCAGAAATGTTCAGCCATTTTCACTAGATACATCATGGATTTGGTGCAGCTTCCCTTGAACTTCCCATTTCCCCCCTGCCCTCCGATGGTCTTAGGGCCAAACTCTGTCAACAGTTAAAACTGTGCAGCCCTCGCAAAACCCGTGGAAGTCAATGTAGTAGCTTGGGGGTATATGAGGGCAGAATTATTCTTTATCTGGCCTGGGATAAATACACTGGATGATCGTATGAAAAATACAACCATCAATACAGCTGACACTAAATCTGCCTCTGCTGATATGATCATCTTGTAATTGAAAAGCAGCATGTCCTTTGGTTCATCTCTAAGAGAGAACATTCACATTTGTATTGAAAACAGAAGCAATTCATTTAGGGCCTGCCCCTGTATGGTGCTGAGCACCCTCAAGTCCCATTGATTTCGAAGGGAATTGAAGGTACTTAGTAACTTCCATGGGGCACTCAGCACCTTACAGGACTGGGCCCCTTACCTCACAAGTTCTCCTCTGCCTTAAGTGATAAATACAGTTTTTAAAAATTTGGTCATTCTATTGTGTTAAGAAAGAAAGAAAGAAAGAAAGAAAGAAAGTGGACTAGGTTAAATGGAAGTGTGGGGAACTGCTGAGGATTTTCTCACATCAAACTAGCTATCCAAATAGATGAGTCCTTTCCCGCTCTTGCCATATAATTCTGTAATCATTTTGCCAAAAGTGTTATAGCAAGAAAAAACACCTTTAAAGTTGTCTTGTTGAACAAAGGAACAAACATGATGAATCCACCCAGCAAAAAGTCAGTAACTTCTTATTTGTTTTATTGTTTACATCTTAACTGACAGAATATTGGACTGAATTCTGCTCTCAGCTACTCTGGTGTTAATCCAAGGTAAGTATGTTGAAAGCAGTGGAATTCATCTGCACTTACAGCTGTGTAATTGAGAGGAGAGTCTGACACACTGGGGTTTGGTTTGGGGTTTTTTGGATACATAGTGATCAGTATCTTGAAGGAAGAATTATCTTGTTCGATTTACTTGAAATCCAATGCAGCTTTATTCTCAATTGGGAAAGTCTGGTTATTTCTTGTGCCTTAGGGAACATTTGTTTAAGTCAGCAAAGAAGGCTAATATCGTTTATCAAAATAAATGCTAAAGTCCATGCACAGGGAAAGCTAACAGGAATGGTGTTCAGTTAGGCTTAGTGTCTGAAGCCTTGGCTTCACTTATGGTGTGCTGCCGAGAGGAATAAAATCAAGGGAAAGCAAGTTCACTGACCTCTGGAAAAAATATCCACATTGCTGATGGGCCATGTGGGAAACCTAGGCATGATCAGGGGGAAGCCTTCCAAAAACCAGCGCTTGAAGTGGTCTGGATCCATGAAAAAAACTTACGGAGAGAATATTGCTGAAGAAAACATTACATCCCGTGCATATCCAATGCCTCCCTCAGAAGGGTTGCAGAGTCTACGCTGGGTAGGCCAGCCAGTGGTACAGATATAAAACTCCCTTTTAACAGTGATATGGTTGCCAGCTTAGTCATATTATATTGGCTGGTGGGGAATCAGAGGGAAGTGTCCCTTTGCATTGCTGGCTGAGATCTATGTAGTTGTAGGCTCCATTTATCTACCCATCCGATGCACAGTTTGGACCCATCCTAGGGATGCCACATGTCCTGTTTTCACCTGGATAGTCCAGATTTCAGCTTGTTTGTCCATATCCCATTCGACAAGCCCTGATGTCCAGTTTTTTTTATGGAGGGGAAAGAGGTGGAGCAGAGGCGGGGCCTTAGGGAGAAGAGGCAGAGCAGGCAGCAGGGCCTTGAGAGAAGAAGTGAAGCAGGGCTAGAGCCTCAGGGATCCAGTTACCAGCCATTAGAAAGGTGGCAACCTGAATCCATCCCCTGCAAACCTACAGAGTTACAGACCTCTGGTTGAGTATTTTTGTATTGCTCCCCTTTACATTGTTTTTTGTAGGACAAGAAAAATAAGGGTCAAAATCTTTGGCAGACAAGCATGGCCTGCAACATGTCTGCTTAAACCATAATCTGAGCGACCTCTGTTGCAAAGAGTTTACACCACAGTATGGCATGTGAGAAAAATATTTAAAATGTATTACCTACAGCCTGCCAAAAGTTTGACTTAGTAACAACTCAGTTTAATACAAGTTGTTACTGTCCTTAAAAGCTGTTATTGTCTTATTTGTTTGCCAGATCATTTAAAAAAAGTCTTTCTGGTCATTTTAATGATCCGAGATTTTGGCTTTACTTCACTTACAAAGCAGAATTGGCCAGAACAGATCATACAGCCTAAGATTATGTTAACCAGTCATCAACAACAAACAGGTAGAAAATTCCTTCGGAATACTTAAATTCTTACTAAGAACTCATCTCTTCCATTGATAATCCATGAAATAGAGAAATGTTAGTACTATATTTTTCAATGGACCACTAGCATACTTAACATTTATGCTATGTAGCTGTGTGTCTGAAACGTATTACCATTTTCTGACTAGAATGTAAATGCTTTGGGAAAGGACTAGAGCTAAGCTATTTAGTGCATGCAACTCTTTTGGTGAGGTGTTTGTATAGTGCCTAGCATAATAGGGACCCACTCCATCATTGAGGGTCCTAAGCACTACCACAATACAAATAATAAATAAAATACATGATAATAGGGAAATAGTTTGTGAATAATTATTTGGCCATCTACAGAGGTGGTTGGATAGTAAAATATATATTCAGAAACTGACCATTTAGAAAATACAATATTTGAAACAAATATTATTTACAACTTCTTATCCAATCAGCTGCAGTAAGATGTGTCTGATTTTTGTACAGTGCCATGCACAGTTATGACATTTTATAATAACGAACAAAAATAAACTTTGGGGAGCAGTAGTTTGGGTAAAACTTTAGTTGAGAAACACTGCCATCTGCTGGATTTATAAATTAACAGCATGGAATTCCTAGAACCTACCACCCACATCTTTCAAACTTGATACCATGTGCTGTATTAATTTTCTACACCTCTTCTAGAAAATTGAATAAGCAATGTTCTACTCTGATTCTTAATCCTTATTTTTACTCAAGATACAAGAACCAAGATAATTTTGTTTTTGTCCTTTTTTCAACTCAAACCAAACTCTGAGATTGCTAAAGTAGTCTGAGACCCAATGTTGTCCAAAAATGGATGATTTGAATTGAACAAATTAATGACAATAATCTGTGAGCAGCCTCATAAGGATGTGTAAGGGTAAGAAGCTAGTCCCTAGAAGTAGCAGAGAGAGGGACCCAGGTTCAAAGCAAAGCAAGCTAAACTCACAAGGGTGCTTTAAAGTAAAAGATGATTGTCTTTTACAGCATCATTAGAAAGCCATTTGGAGTGGTCTCACATCTGATAGCAAGAACTTTTCACATAACAGTATTTTACTATAAAGCTACTAATGCAAAATAGACTATACAGAGGAACTACATGAACTAATAGGGTGATACATTTAATTTACAATCTCTGACCATTTCAGCTTTGAAGCCATATTAATGCAAACTATTACTTATACGAGGAAAAGTGACCAAAATTAGTGTTAACAAATGTCATTGGGACAGGGAGCAGAGAGTGCCTGCAGTCGTTGTTATGGGGGCTATGTTTATATTCAAAGTTGTACCAACTTAAGTGATTTAAACAAGTGCAAAACCACAATGGGTATTGTAAAAAGAAAAGGAGTACTTGTGGCACCTTAGAGACTAACAAATTTATTAGAGCATAAGCTTTCGTGAGCTACAGCTCATTTCATCGGATGCATTTGGTGGAAAAAACAGAGGAGAGATTTATATACACACACAGAGAACATGAAACAATGGGTTTATCATACACAGCACAAAGATGGACTACAAGCCGTCAGGAACAGTATCCCCGATACTGTCACGGCTAACCTGGTGGCTGAACTTTGTGACTTTGTCCTCACCCATAACTATTTCACATTTGGTGACAATGTATACCTTCAAATCAGCGGCACTGAGATGGGTACCCGCATGGCCCCACAGTATGCCAACATTTTTATGGCTGACTTAGAACAACGCTTCCTCAGCTCTCGTCCCCTAATGCCCCTACTCTACTTGCGCTACATTGATGACATCTTCATCATCTGGACCCATGGAAAAGAAGCTCTTGAGGAATTCCACCATGATTTCAACAATTTCCATCCCATCATCAACCTCAGCCTGGACCAGTCCACACAAGAGATCCACTTCCTGGACACTACGGTGCTAATAAGCGATGGTCACATAAACACCACCCTATATCGGAAACCTACTGACCGCTATTCCTACCTACATGCCTCTAGCTTTCATCCAGATCATACCACTCGATCCATTGTCTACAGCCAAGCTCTACGATATAACCGCATTTGCTCCAACCCCTCAGACAGAGACAAACACCTACAAGATCTGTATCATGCATTCCTACAACTACAATACCCACCTGCTGAAGTGAAGAAAGAGATTGACAGAGCCAGAAGAGTACCCAGAAGTCACCTACTACAGGACAGGCCCAACAAAGAAAACAACAGAACGCCACTAGCCATCATCTTCAGCCCCCAACTAAAACCTCTCCAACGCATCATCAAGGATCTACAACCTATTCTGAAGGACGACCCATCACTCTCACAGATCTTGGGAGACAGGCCAGTGCTTGCTTACAGACAGCCCCCCAATCTGAAGCAAATACTCACCAGCAACCACACACCACACAACAGAACCACTAATCCAGGAACCTATCCTTGCAACAAAGCCCGTTGCCAACTCTGTCCACATATCTATTCAGGGGATACCATCCTAGGGCCTAATCACATCAGCCACACTATCAGAGGCTCGTTCACCTGCGCATCTACCAATGTGATATATGCCATCATGTGTCAGCAATGCCCCTCTGCCATGTACATTGGCCAAACTGTACAGTCTCTACGTAAAAGAATGAATGGACACAAATCAGATGTCAAGAATTATAACATTCAAAAACCAGTTGGAGAACACTTCAATCTCTCTGGTCACTCGATTACAGACCTAAGAGTGGCTATCCTTCAACAAAAAAGCTTCAAAAACAGACTCCAACAAGAGACTGCTGAATTGGAATTAATTTGCAAACTGGATACAATTAACTTAGGCTTGAATAGAGACTAGGAATGGATGAGTCATTTCACAAAGTAAAACTATTTCCCCATGGTATTTCTCCCCCCCCACCCCACCCCCCACTGTTCCTCTGATATTCTTGTTAACTGCTGGAATTAGCCTACCTTGCTTGTCACCATGAAAGGTTTTCCTCCTTTCCCCCCCCTGCTGCTGGTGATGGCTTATCTTAAGTGATCACTCTCCTTACAGTGTGTATGATAAACCCATTGTTTCATGTTCTCTGTGTGTGTATATAAATCTCTCCTCTGTTTTTTCCACCAAATGCATTCAATGAAGTGAGCTGTAGCTCACGAAAGCTTATGCTCTAATAAATTTGTTAGTCTCTAAGGTGCTACAAGTACTCCTTTTCTTTTTGCGAATACAGACTAACACAGCTGCTACTCTGAAATGGGTATTGTAGTGGTTTAACTAAACAGATTTAAAAGCCACACCTTCAGTTAAACTATTGCAGCTCTGTATATAGATAAGGCCAAAGAGAAGTCTTTATTAGTAATAGTCCAGGAGAGACAGAGGTGATACTACTGCTGGACATAACAAGACCTGCATCATTAACTCTTTAAGAACCTGCTTCAGCTCCCATTGAAGTCAGAGGCAGAACTTGCTGACATTTATATTTAAGAGGCAACAATATATTACACCATCACCTCCTGAGGAAAAGCCAGAACAACATGAGCAGAGCTGTGTGGAAAACACCAATTTTATTTTGAGTCAACTTGTGAGCTTTCAAAATCTGTTTTTGTTCTACATTGAACAAAGACACATTTTCACAAAAGCAGAGTTGTGTCAAAGTGTCCAGTTTTGGATCAAAACCTGAGATTTTCACTTCAGGGAGCTTTTTGAGACGAGGGCTTTCTGGTCTCATCTCAAAAGAAACACTCATGTTCTATAATCTGGTGATTAGGACACTCACCTGGGATGTGGGAAATGCCGCCAGTTCAAGGCTTTGCTCTGCCAAATTCAGAGAAGAGTTCTTCCTCCCAAATTACATAGAGCAGAGACTCCAACCTGGGTTTCCCAGATCACAGGCCTGTGCATAAAAAATGTTCCAGCCAGTTCTACATACAAGGTCCAATACTCCACTGTCTTTCATCTTGTATACTCATGCAAATTGCATGCCAAGGGGCAGTGATTTGCAGCCCCTTCGCAAAGTGTAAATGACTACCCAATGCAGCTTGGAACCTAATGCTAGAGCAAAGGTCTCAACTATAAATGCCTTTTCTCCAGCAACCAGGCATTTAAATCTAGGAACTCTGAGGGAGAGTCCATCAGCTCCTCTCTACTATTACATAAGGAGAGAAACAATATCTCAGGTAGCTAGAGTGAAGACCGTGCAGCTCTTTGAAGATCAAGATCAACACCTTGAGTTGCATCTGGAAGTGACCTGGAAGCCAGTGCTGTCTTTGAACCACTGATGTAATATACTCCTCAAGGCTTACGCTACTAAATCAATGGGCTGCTGTATTCTGCAGTAGGCTCGGAATGGTCTTCAAGAGACTTTGAAAGACGATGAAGCTCCAGGATGATGAGTACAGTATAAAAATAGATGGATGTATAGCCTAAGGTAGAGGATGTAGGAGTAATTTAATCTGGCGCTGACAAATAGATGGATGACAGCGGCTGGTTCTGTATCATATGGAAAAGTACATACAGAGTATTCAATTATCTCTCTCAGGAGCTCACACACCAGTGTTAAAGGCTAGGTTTCAGACATTTGCATCTTAACATGTATATGTTTAACTATTTGTATAGGAGGTGACATATTAACCTTGAAGCGTACACAGAGGCCTGAATTGTCTACCCAATGAATTTCAACAAGCAAAAGTGTTTTTAATTTGACCAATTCTGTTTACCTGTGGTAGTCAGCTGATATGTACTTATTGTTAAAGGGTTGTTTGTTATCTAGCATGTCTGATGAATGTACAGAATGAAGTAAGCTCAAATTCAGTTGTTAAGTACTTCCACACAGATAAGCCTACTTAGATAAATGTATTGAATATATTTGGGTGCTGCTTACAGCTTAATGGTGAACAGAAAGGAAGATGACAGAGAAAAAGCTTTAAGCTAATCCATGTTTCATGTTCTTTCTCTTCTATGATGAAAAATAGTCTCCCTCTATCACCGAATTAGGAATGGGAGGCAAGACTAAAACAAGGAAGAGAAAAGATCAAAAGGTTCATTGCTGTAGTGTGTAGAGTAATTGAGCTATGTTATCAGGGCTGGCTCAACATTTTTTGCCATCCCCAAGCAGCCAAAAAAACAAACAAACAAAAAAAAACCCTACCTGCCGAATATGCTGCTGCTGGAGGTAACAGGAACATCGGAGGGAATCGCTGCTGAATTTCCACTGTGGGAAACAGCGGAGAGGAGTTGCCGCCAAATTGCCACCAGGACTGCTGCCAGAGTGCCACCCCAAGAACAGCCAGAGTGCTGCCCCAGGCACCAGCTTGCTTAGCTGGTGCTTAGAGCGGGCCCTGTATGTTATTAACAAATTCATCCTTTTCCCCAGAAGGAAAGACCTACCACTACTTGTGAGCATTCCCTCTCTTTTATGACAACTCTCTGGACATGTCTCTTGTTCAAAAGGGTCTAGAAAGTCAATATCTATGGATTAGATCCATGTTGTTCATTAGAACAAGGTGCTTTCTTCCTGTACAGTTTGTGACCCTTTTTATATCTAGTAATCTTTCCACTGTGTATAGTTAAAGGTGAAGATTGTTGAAGCACAAATGAAATTTAGGGACATAGGAAGCCATCAGTTTATAAACAGAACTACACATTTGAGGTAAACAGGAGTTCTTAAAAATAATGGTTTGATATGGTCTTCAGAATGAAATACAGAAAAAGAAATTTAGTATTTTGTGACTTTTCTTCCTTAATGTCCAAAGTCCTTTTGGAAATCTTGGTCCTGTTGAAGTCAGTGTCAGAATTTCCATGGTCTTTAATGGGGCCATGATTTCACCCTTGACGTTTAAGACAAAAATTGCAGAAAGTGAAATATCTGATATTTAAACAGAAAACTTTGGAAATCTATTTGGAAAGACTTTTAAAGCAATTAATCTGAAAAAAAGGAAAGTAAAATATTTATCTGTTTTAAAGTGCTACTATTTTATTGGAATGTCTTCTTTAATTGTCTTGCTATTTCATTATGCAAATCACGATCTAGAGAACAGTGCTAATTTCACATTTAGCAGACATTAACAGAATTGTGACTGCATAAGTGGAGTTAGTTTGTCACACAAAAGACTATATCTCTGTTTCCAACAGCCTTATTATTTCTTGTAAAAAATTACTAGGATAATTATCTGCACATCACCTGACTTCCAGTCATATCATAACTGCATAAAGGGCCCAAAGAGTTCAATATTCTAAAAATATGCAACACTGTATTTTTGGTTGTTGTTATTTTAGCTTTAAAAAAGAGTGTAAAACCTAAAAAATTACAGTTATGGCTGGTCTTAAAGATCACTCACAAGTTTTAAAATCTTTTTGTTAATAAAAAGACTGAATATAAATTGGCAGTTTATAGGCCTGATTTGCATTCCAGTGGGTGAAATTCATTTTTGTGAAGACAGTGTACGCATGGCCCTGAACAACAACTCTGCTCTATTTAAGGTCCCAATCCTATAAACATTTTTGCAGGTGCTTAACTTCACTCACATGAGTAAGGTTAACCACGTATGCATGAGAAGAATCAGGGCTTAAACTCTTAGACCCAAACACTGGGCAGTGGTACAGAGTCTGAGCACATTTCTGCTCCATCCAGGCATAGGAATAGTAGAGCTCTGAGGTGGCAGTGGTCTCCATTGGGGAGGAGGGGGGAGGGCCATGAGGAAGAATAAAATTATATATTTTTTGTAATGATTTAGCCAATGTTAAAAGGAATCCTTTTTCGATCATGGGACGATGGCTGAGGGATTTTATTTCTTGTGTACCTGATCCAAAGCCCACTGAAGTCAAAGGAAAGATTCTCAACCCCTAGTATTGTTACGCATAAATCAGTATCCTCAATTTTAATGTGTGTGATGTTCCTGTGATTTCCAATACTCTTTGCTTAAAAACCAAGTTTTTCTTTCATGTGAGCATAGACTTGGAAAAGGAACAGTGAAAGGTTACAGACTTGACTTCCTTATTTCCCTTTTCTCCTAGCTGATCAAGTCATTATTGAAAAAAAATCTCCTGACCTTTTTTACTCCCACATGATTTCTAATAAAGATCCTATCACATGGTTGTATCCTAGTAACTAGATGTTACAGTGGCAAAGTCTATTAAGAAAGAGTCTAAGAATAGCATTCTGATGGTTCAAGGCAAGAATAGTTTGATTTTTTTATGCCTCTAGCTCAATATTTTTATTTACAACATATAATAATAAATTGCAATCTTGCACCTTAGAGGTACTTAAATAGAATATCAGCATTCTATCAGATAGAAAATGTTATTCCATCCTGTGAGAGTTTGAGATTTCAAATTTTCCCATCCCAAATCAGAATGCAAACTCAAAATCTGAACATAAACAATTAATTTAAAAAATTGGATTGAGTAAATTTAAACATTTCCATTTCAATCGTGTAATAAATTAACCTTATTTTTAGTATAAATTAACTAACATTTCATAAGAAAAACAAAAACAGAAATGAAACTTAGTTTCAGAAATGTCTAAACAGCATATTTTGACAAAATTTAAAACTTTTTCCCCCCCACCCAAATTGGAGACACCTTGAAACTGACCCTGTTCCACAAAGTTTCAATTTGGACAAAATCAATATTTTCTTAACAAAATAAATGTTTAGCTGAAAAATTTCCAACCACTTCTACCTTCTACCATATTTGTTTCTGCTAATAAAGGCAAATATTGGGTGACATGTATAAAATTTCCAAGAAGCAAATCACAACAGCCTATAATCATTCCAGCAGCTTTGAGCAGAAGCCCCCTGATGAGGGACTACTGTGTAAAGATCATTAATACTAGGTTTTAAAAGTTACTGGAAAATTCAAGTGTGTAGGGATGAGGGTGTCCAGATAGCAAGTGTGAAAAATCAGGACAGGGGGTGGGGGGTAATATGGGCCTAAGAAAAATACCCCAAAATCAGGACTGTCCCTATAAAATCGGGACATCTGATCACCCTAGTAGGGACTGATAATCCACTAAAACCTTTAAATAGTTACTGCACATCTAGGACTCAGTCCTACCGTGGCTAGCATCAACTTATGGAGCGATGCACTGTGGGTAGCTATCCCACAGTTCCTGCAGTCTCTGCCACCCATTGGAATTCTGGGTTAAGCTGCCAATGCCTGATGGAGCAAAAACATTGTCACCGGTGGTTTTGGGTACATGTTGTCAGTCGCCCCTCCCGCTGTGAAAGCAATGTCAGACAATCGTTTCGCGCCTTTTTTCCATGCAGATGCCATACCACGGCAAGCATGGAGCCCGCTCAGCTCAGAGTCACAGCTGCTGTTGTGTCCTGGGTGCTGCTGTCAGCAGACGGTGCAGTACGACTGCTAACTGTCATCACCCACCGCTTCAACTCTGCTGTCCTGGTGCCATGAATCCACCTCGCAGGTCCTCTCGTCGTTCTGTATAAATATCTATTCTTGAGGCATCCATTATCATACACCGCTTCCGCTGCAATTCTGCTCTCCTGCAGATGCCATACCACAGCCAGCATGGAGCCC
Source organism: Dermochelys coriacea (assembly GCF_009764565.3). Lineage (NCBI taxonomy): Eukaryota > Metazoa > Chordata > Testudines > Dermochelyidae > Dermochelys > Dermochelys coriacea. The sequence continues at coordinate 84,087,420 of NC_050073.1, read as the reverse complement.
ACTCAGCTCACCGCTGCTATTGTGAGCATTGTAAACATCTCGTGCATTATCCTGGAATATATGCAGAGCTGGGCTAAAAGACGCCAGCAAGAGGACATAGGACAATTTTGATGAGGACATAGACACAGACATTCCTGAAAGCACAGGCTGTGGCAGTTGGGACATCATGGTGGCGGTGGGGCTGGTTGATACAGTGGAACACCGATTCTGGGCCTGACAAACAAGCACAGCATAGTGGGACAGCATAGTGTTGCCGGTATGGGATGATTCACAGTGGCAGTGAAACTTTCCCATGCGTAAAGCCACTGTCCTGAAACTCTGTGAGTTGCTTTCCCCTGCCCTGAAGCACAGGAATACCAAGATGAGAGCTTCCCTGACAGTTGAGAAGCATGTGGCGATAGCCCTGTGGAAGCTTGCTACACCCGACTGCTACCGGTCAGTTGGGAATCAATTTGGAGTGGGCAAATCTACTGTGGGGGCTGCTGTGCTGGCCGCGAATGCATCCCAATTCTTCAGGGCAAGTCAAACATTAAACACTCTTGCTTTTAAACCCTGTATTGTAGTTACAAATGTGCACTCACTAGAGGTGCCTTCTCCAGCTTCAGGGTTGGGGATCCTGCTTTCGGAGGGTATTGGCTCCAGGGTGATGAAAAGATCCTGGCTGCTGGGGAGAACAGATTCACCACTTGCCTGCTGCACATTCTCCTCCTCCTCATCCACAAAATCTCCTCCCTGTTGCATGAGACTTCCCCCTTGCAGGTGTCCACGGACAGTGATGGGGTAGTGGTAGAGTCCCCTCCTAGAATGGCATGCAGCTGATCATAGAAGCAGCATGTATGGGGCTCTGACCTGGAGCGACCGTTTGCCTCCTTAGTCTTTTGGTAGGCTTGCCTCAGCTCCTTAACTTTCATGCGGCACTGCTGTGTGTCCCTGTTTTAGCATTACTCCCCTTGCTGGGGAGGAGTACAGAAGTCGATTTTAAGAGCCCTTGAAGTTGATGGAACGGGGTTGGTTGTGTGGACGTATTCATTTTAAAATTGACCTAATGTGGTTAAATTCGACCTAACCCCATAGTGTAGACCAGGCCTCAGATGGGCAGATTCTGACACCCTTTCATAGAGTAGTACCTCCATAGAGTAGTTCCACTGAACTATTATTGTTTATAGTTGTTGGACTGTGCACCCATTGTGGTTTCAGGGAAAGAAACAGTCCCGCTCTTGAAAAGTTGTTCCAATAGTTTTGGTTTTAATGAATTAGCATTTTCTGAGAAAAAAAGTTGAAAATTTCATGACTAGCTCTAGTCAGAAGGCTATATTTTACAAAATGGTCTCTGGACATACTTTTCTGTTTTCTGGTTCTGCTTCTCCAGATTCCCCTTTTCCTCAACTCTACTGCCAATCTCACTCTCTCTGATCTATTCTAGTCTCCCCTCCTTCCCTTTCCTTCCTTTTTCCTACTCTGATGATTGTATTACATTTCACATCTTGCCATTCCCCCTCACCTTACCCCTGCTGTATAATAAAAATACAAAACTAGACAATGAACTAAAAAGGTATGCAATCATCTTAATCATTTATAATAAGTTGTAGCACTTCCCTCAGCCTTCTGTTTTTAACTCTCTTATATGAGAAAAGATTGATATGGACAAATCCCCCAGTTAGAAACATTTTTGAAAAAAAAAAAGTTTTGAAATGGCAAGAGATCCTATCTTGACATTTTCTAATCAACATTTTCCAGTTCAAATGACTTTGTTTCAGAATTTTAATTAATTTACACTAAAAAAGGTTAAAATAATTTAAGAGGTCAAAATGTTTCACTTAACCCAATTTTAATTCCCCCCCAATCATTGATTCATCAGAATTTTGTCTTATGCAGAACAGGACATTTTTTGAAATCTTGAAAATTCTCATAGAAAAGGTAAAGGGTTTCTGCCCAGATCTACATCTCATATCCCTCAGCTCTAGGGGCTGCAAGGATATGGACAGGTCAAGTGATGAGCTGGCTAGGCCTCATCTCAACGCTGTCATAGCCACTGCTAAAAGGAAGCTTCATGCTGAGGGGAAAACACTGCATTCAGGTATAGAGCTGGGTGATTTTTTTCCAGCAAATAGTAAATTTACTGAAAAGTGTATTTTCAGTGAATCCATGAATAATTTAGATACAAGTCAAATTTGGCAAAAAATTCCAACCTAAAACAATCAAAAACTTGAAAAATGTCAAAACAATTTCAAAATGAAAGGTCATTTCAAAAATGAAATCCCTCCCCTCCCTCTCCCCCCCCCCCCCGATTCTTTGGTTGGGCCACTGAACTGAAAGAAACCAATTATTCACTCAGGAGCTCCTGCTCTTCCTTCCTTCTCCCATGTAATTAAGAGGTTAGGAAGCATGGTACTTCTGGTGCCCAGTCCCGATCTGCCTGGCTGCAGTAGCTTGCATGTGAGCAAGTCTTGCAGGATCAGACCTTGCCTTTCCTCCAAACAGTTACACATGCAATTCATTCTTAGCTGTCATTCATATGGCATGATGTGCTTGCCTGAGCTAGATGAAGCTGAAGTAATTCAGGCTTGAATCTGAGTCTAGTCCGGGGGTCAGGACTCCTCAGGGGTTGCAAGGTTATTACATGGGGGGGTCGCGAGCTGTCAGCCTCCACCCCAAATGCCACTTTGCATCCAGCATTTATAATGGTGTTAAATATATATTAAAAAAGTGTTTATATGTATTAGTGTGGTTCACATTCAGAGGCTTGCTATGTGAAAGGGGTCACCAGTACAAAAGTTTGAGAACTAGTGGTCTAGTTGAAGAGTTTGAGGAATCTCAAATTTCAGTGCAAAGTCTAATTGGAAAAAAAAAAAAGGGGAGGGGGGCGTTTCTGTAACCTTGTGTTCCTGGGACATTCAGGATTTAATACAACATAATATGACAGATCATAAAACAATTAAAAATCACTGCCTTAAAATTCAAATATATAAATTCAATATACATTTAATATCCAGCCATGAGAATGCTGTACAATACTGGAGAGAGACCAAGCTTTGAAACACAGCCACTCATGAGGGAGAAGTGGTGAGTGACAGAGATGATTAATTTCAGCAACTCACTGCAGACGCTCAGCATAAGTGCCGATTCCATGGGTATTCTGTGTCTGAAGCATGCCTGGGAAAAAATTAGTGGGTGCTCTGCCCCCACCAGCAGTCAAGCTCCCCTCCCACCCGCTCCACCTCTTCTGCCTCCTCCCCTGAGCGCACCGCATCCCCGCTCCTCTGCCTACCTCCCAGCGCTGCCTGCCCAGCTGCCACCAAACAGCTGTTTGGCTGTTCCGAGAGGGTGGGGAAGGAATGGGAAAGTGGCACGCTCAGGGAAGGAGGTGGGGAAGAGGCGGGGATTTGGGGAAGGAGTTGGAATAGGGGCAGGGAGAGGGCGGAGACTTTGGGGAAGGGCTAGGGGCCAAGCAGGGGTAGAGCACCCACCGGGAGCAGAAGTCAGCACCTATGCCACTCAGAAGAAATAAACTAGAAATGTAAATACCTGCACTAGAACATTGCATGTAAGAAATTTCATGCGTGTGTGAGTAGTTAAAAAGGGAATAGACAGACCAGTTTTAGATGGAAAAAACTTTTTTAAAACCACAAGTCTTTGTCACGGCCAGACTGAGTTTTATCAGGCCAAAAAGTCAGAGTTTGAATTTAAACAAGAAGTAATGGCACATTACATTTCAATCACAGTTGTTTGGTATAGGAAATTGAGAAAAGTCAGAAAATGCCCTTTATTTTACAATAAAAATTGTTTAAATTTAATATTTAACTAAAAGTTTAAACCCATTTAAAAATCCATGTTCCATACAGCCATGCTGAGGTGACAAAGATCATGACTTGTTGTAAAAAATGTCCTACCTTCCACTGCCAGCTTCACAGTGGATTTAGTGGAACAGAAAATCCCGCCTATGTATACTGATATTTTTGTTAGAATTTTTTTTTTAAAAAGAAAGGTTGTGTACACATTAGCCTTTTGATACATTAAGGTCAGAGTCATACCTTTAAATGCAAAACTGGAAAATGCTGAATCCTAAGTTGTGCATATATTGCATACCCAGCCACAGAATTGAAAATGAAATTTGTAATAAGAGCTGGTTGAAGACTGCAAAAAAATATTCACTGATATTTGTTCTAATAAAAAAAAGGGGGAATTTGCTTCAGTTTTATTTTTGCCCCCTTTTATTCATTTTTCACAAACCTTTGTGCAAACAAACTGTTATTCTCAAGAATGTCTGGAAAAGGAAAGTGCCATGAATACATGTACAAATGCACTTGCCTATCTTGAAAGCACTTTGTTTGAGAGTCATGCAGTCACGAAGCAGAAAAAAATGCCATAAGCTGAAGAGTCCCTTCCTACAACATAATAGCAAATTCCACTCAAGTCAGGGGAGCTGTACTCATTTAACATAACAGTCACAGTTGGAAGGGACCTCAGGAGGTCATCTTAGTCCAACCTGCTGCTCAAAGCCCCAGATCCCTAAATGGCCCCCAGAAGGAATGATAAATAGGGAATAGTAGATCCAATTATAGTTCAGTTCTGAACTGGTAATACTTCAGAAGATGATGGCCATGAATCAAGATGTTGCTAGCTGAAAGGTTGCAACAATATATTTGCAACTATATTTTTGTAGTATGGTTTTGTACACATTTTTTGGAATGGCCTGGTAGAGCAAATTAAAATGTTTGACTAAAAAACACAGATTGATACTAGTGTTATATCATTTACTATAAAATAATGGCTTCCTGAAACATAATTCAAAGCTGTAGTATTCACATCAGAATAGTACTAAGTAGAGCAAGATGAGTCATGCCAAGCAGAATTAAATGCAATTGCAATCTTTAAAAATCTCCGAACAGCTACTCATCAATAAGGGGAAAGAAGAGATGAGTAGGTATGAAGCCACAGAGTGGTGCAGATTAAGGTTCAGACCATCATATCTTTCCTGATGTTGAATAGTTCCTTACACCAGTGCTTCTCAAGCTATCTGATGTGGGGGACTGGCAATTTTTTTTTCCAATGTGCGTGCAGACTGGCAGCCGATGGCTCGCGGACTGGCACTGGTCAGTGGACCACCACTTTGAGTAGCACTGCCTTACACCATAAGCAGCTGCACTGATGTAAGCAGAGCAACATGTGAAGTAAGCACATCACACTTGTGTGTGTAAGTGTGACCTTCACTGCATGTTAAGAATATTTCGTTCTAGCCCTAAATAATCACTAGGATAATCAAATTTAGCATAATGCCAACAGCACATACAAAAACCACTTTTGATTAATATATAAAAATCACTTTAATACTTTTGTCTAGTGCTGGTTGGATTTAATGTAACAGTGGCTGGGTTGTGTTTAGTGATTTTTATCCACTATTTTTTAATAAGAATCCTTGTTTTGAGACTTGAAACTGAAGTTTGGTTCCTTAACAACATTTTGTTAAGTCCAAATTGGTTTGTTTTTGTAAGGTTGAACAAACATCATCAAGTCATATAACTTAGAGATGGAAAAAATTGGTTAAAAGTGCTGTATTTGTACTAAAGTTTAGAAAGAAAAATATTATTAATCCTATTCTTAGGTATTTTAAATGTAAGTCTTAAAATACACTTTTACATTTGTTTCTCCTCAGCTGAATTCCAGATAAGACATCAGGTTGTTTTCTGATGTATTATTCTAAATCCAATACAGCGCCTAATGTAATTTACAAGTGGAGACTGTCTCCTCTGTTGAGTCGTTTTTAATAACATGGTTTTTCCAATTACTTAATGAGATGTCAATTACTTATGCAAATTAAAACAGAACACTGGAGAACAAGAAGACCTTCCGTGGGAGGAGAAAAGAATCATTCAGCAGCCATCAGCATGTATTTTGTGGAGTCCAAGGAGTCTACAACTTAACAAAAACTGAGGAATCAGGAGACAACTTGACAGCTGGCAGAATATGAGAACCAGCCATTTGTAAGCACAGAACAGCAGATAGTGTCTCCAGGCAAGATATATCTGTAATTTTCCCCCTCACAATGAGTATGGGTGACTTGCATGGTCATTTGAGACATCATAACAGAGGGATGCTAAAGTATGCTTGTAACATATGAAAATGAAATATCTCCAAATATTTTCTTGATGGAGTTGATTGCTTTATGCCTCCAAGTCTGTATGCTGGGTCACTCTGTCCTTAGATTTCTTGAGGTAGCCGGTTAAGAGAAACATTAAAAGCTAATGCAATTTCAGTTTGCAATTTTCATTTTAAAAAGCTTCACTTTCTAGTGGTTCCAATGACACACACATTTTGGAAGAAATAAATACTTGGAGAGTCCCCCAGTTTTGTGAAGGGAATTAGTATTTGTAAAGAGCCAGATCCTCAGCTAGTGTAAGACAGCATATTCCACTGAAGCCAACAAAGCCATGCTGATGTACCAGTTGTGGATCCAGCCCCCTCATTTCAACACTAACACTACAGCAGCTGATCTAGTTCATCATCAGTGCTTGCCCGTCCAGTTTAAATACTTCATTCTGTGCCAGAGCCTTTACTGCTGCATCATAATCAGAACAAGCTGCTAAATCTAAATTTGCTGCTGTTGTGTTTTGTCACTGCTAGAGACTTTCTGATCTGTCTTTCAAAAGGGAATGAGACCGGCATGTGTGCAAACAGGCACCCTGATATTTGAACAAGTAATGGGAGAAAAATATTGCCTACCACAGGCTTCTTTCTTAGAACATGTCGATTTACACTATTTCATTACATCAGTGGGAACTCCTACTTCTCAGAATGTCAACACTGCTCACTAGAGAAAGGGGGCTCCAGCTAGAGCTGCTGACATTTGTTCAAAAGTTCTTATTTTGGCAGCATTCAAGATTCAGTGCAGAGAAATTAAAGTAGATTTAGGCTATGTCATGTTTTTGACTAATTGCAAACAGAAGCCATCACTAGTTTTCTGATACCCACATGTATACACCATTAGAAACAGATCTCATGGCCTTTGGATCCAAAGCCCCACGCTTCTACCAGTTCAGCTAATGGAGAAGCTCTTTTAGCTCACCTGAAAGGAAGTGATTCACAAATATTTGTTGAAGACAACATACTTCATTCCATCACAGTGGGCTTGCTATCTGCTGTGCAACCAAGATCTAAGCGCTCTGAAGAGCAGCACTTCCTTAAACTCCTTCTGTGGCCTTGTCTACACCTAAAACTTAGGTTGACCTAGCTATGTCGCTCAGGTGTGAAAAATTCGACTCCAAAAGTCACAGTTAGGCCGACCTAAGCCCCAGTGTAGACACTGGTAGGTTGACGGAAAAATTCTTCCGTTGACCTAACTACCACCTCCTGAGGGTATGGATTTACTATGGTGATGGAAAAACCTCTTCCATTGCTGTAGTGTCGACACTACAGTGGCATAATTTCAGTGCTTCAGCTGCAGTGCTTGTCGTATAGACATACCCTGAATCAACATACTTGCAGGAGGCCAGAAAGCTTGCCACAGTTCTTACCACAAAAAATGCAGAGAAAGGGGAGGACTCACCTCACAAAAAGATTTGAGCATCATGGTGAACTATCAGCTCAACATAAGCTCCCAGTGTGATGCGGTGGCCAAAAGAGATAATGTGATCCTGGGAAGCAGGATAAATAGCAGAAAAGTAGAAATAGAGAGGTTACTTTACCTATATATCTGGCATTGATGAGACTACTGCTGGAGAACTGTCTCTAGTTGTGGTGCCCACAATTCAAGAAGGGGGTTGATAAATTGGAGAGGGTTCAGAGAAGAGTCACATGAAAGATTAAAGGATTAGAAAAACTGCCTATAAAGACAGACTCAAAGAGCTCCATATATTTAGCTTATCAAAGAGAAGGTTAAGAGGTGACTTGATTGCAATCTATAAGTATCTACACGGGGAACAAATATTTAATAACGGGCTCTTCAATCTTGCAAAGGAAGGTATAATATGGTCTGGAGGCTGGAAGTTGAAGCTAGACAAATTCAGACTGGAAATCAGGTGTAATTTTTTTTTAAAACAGTCAGAGGGTAATCAACCATTGCAACAATTTACCAAAGGTTGTGGTGGATTCTTCATCACTGATGAATTTTAAATCAAGACTGGATGTTTTTTCTAAAAGATATTCTCTAGGAATTACTTTGGGGAAGTCCTATGGCCTGTGTTATACAGGAGTTCAGATGACCACAATAATCCCTTCTGGCCTTGGAATCTATGGGACACACCTTCGGTCTCATAATGGTACTGATCTTCTAGACATGTGGGGGTAATTCCATAGTGATCATGTGTTATGACCCTGGTGGTGGAAGTAGGGAGGTGAAGCAGCTAGTGATTTGTTTGATGCTGCCAGCTATTATAACAGCAGGAGTTGTTCTATTACCTCTTTCCCCCAATGTGTCCTCTCCTTCCTCAGATCCTACTCAGACCTCCCTTTCTCAGATCTCACCAAGCCACTTTCTCATTTTCCACTCAGTCTTATCCTTTTCCCCGCTACTTACTCCACCACCCAATGGAGGAGCCAGATCCAACCAGCCACATGTCCAGAAAAATGTAAACTTCTTAGTGTATGTGTGATGAAGGGAGAACAAAGGAGCTCAACACAGAGGAGGCCTCTGGAGGAAGATGAAGAGGTGTAAAACTGAGGTGGAAGATATAGCTGCTGCATTGAGGGTCAGAAGACAAATCTATTATGAACAGTTCGTTTGAAGAGCCTGGTGGCAAGGCTGAAACTTGGGAAGGTCTCCAAAATTGCATTAGCTCAACTGAGCATTAATCTATTCCTAATTGTCAAGGCAGTTGACAGTCTCCCTTGTGTGTCTTCAATTTCTGTTCCTTGCTGCTCTCTGTACAGCATTAACATTCATATCCTGCATGGCTTAATTCATTAAAAATAAAGCTCTGCAGCCATAAAATGACTTTCCTGCTGACCTATTATGCACAAATCATGTATTATTTAAAAATGTTCTGGTTTCAACATTGATTTCTCACTTACTATACATTTGAATCTTTAGTAGTAATTATTGAATTACTAAATGAATATGCCTATATTATGGGTGAGGGGTTACTGTAGGTTTAAAATTAACCGACAGTGAGTTGAAAGAGAAACAAGGCAGCAGGTGGTGCTTTGGACAGAACTCAAAATATTTTAAAGGTATGTTAAGTCTGGATCCAGCTTTTCAATAAAACCTAAATGAGCCTCTCTTTGGTATGAAGAATACAGAGTAACAACCCCAAACTGGCAATGCTAAGGCTGTGATCCTGCAGATTTACACTTTTGCTTAACTTCACACACTGCAAGAAGTACCATTAACTTCAAATGCTGAGCACCCAAAAATTCTGTTCTAGTCATTGTGAGTTGTAGATGCTTAATACATCTGAAAATCAGGCCAATTCAAAAAATCAGATTCTCCACATGGACTTAGAAACTTAACTTCAGGTACACGCTTGTCATAAACTTGTATGTTATGTGGGCCTTGTACTTGTACAGATGCCTGGATTTACCTTCCACTAAACATTAGTGTCTGGTCCCATACAAACCAGTGTTCACAACTGATTCCCAGGAAGTCCACTGTGAAGTCTTTAAACACTACCTAATCCATTTAGTACAATAAATTGGTTGCTTTTGATGTGTGTCAGATGCTTTTATCTAAATGCCTTACTCAATTCCCAAATGCATTACAACAGCACATTCAAGTAATCACTGAGTTTCTCTCCACTCAACAGCAACGGAAAGTCAATGGAGACTTGTCTATCACTGATAGTTTTACATTCATTGTCAGGGTGACTAACGGCACTCATCATCTTTTTAATGTGACCCAAAGGAGACAATAGTCAATATAGGTAGGAAGAAGAAAGGTTTTCATAAAAATGTACATAAAGGCAAAGTGCAATTTCAGATACATAATTATTAATGTTAAAATAAAATATCCTGTATCCATGCAGAATGTCTACCTATCTGAATAAGTCAACACTTAGCCAGATGTTAAAATCATGCAATTCATATCTGGTTGACTTTAGTAGCTACGCTCTATTTTAGACAGTTACTTGCTTTTATGAATTATGGCTCTATTCCAAGTTTGGAGTATAGTTGATGTGGCTGTGTAATTTTATTGTTTTAGAAGAAGTGTTAACCAAAAAAAACACTATAGAAAACTTTTCTATCCAGCTACATAGAGAACATTACATAGATATAGCAATGCTAATATTAGCATTGCTATAAGACCTGGGGATTGTTTTTGTTTTTTTTAAATTGACCAACTGAAGGTTTACAGATCATTTTTATTTTAAGGTAGAGAGGTTTACAAGTAAATTCTTAAAATCTTTCAACTATTAATAAGTTGCCTATAAATCTTAATGAATATCTATAAACAAAATTGTGCTAAATTATATTTCATATCTAAAAAAGTAAGCATAAAACTCTCCACAGGTGCTCAGATCTACTTTGATGACTGACAAGAGGACAAGCAGGGTGAAAAGAATCAATTCGTATAACAGAAGGAGTGAAAAAAAAGGAAATGAAGAATAGGCAGGAGGTAATTATTCTATAATTTCCCTTATATAGCTATTTATTTAAACCTCTCAAACAGCATATGCCTCATAATGAAATAAATAAGATTTTGAAAGCATATATTATGTAGATTCCATAACTCAATTTAATGGTGTTCAGAAATTTATCTGTGCTAAAGATTCAGAAATATTAGATAAAAGCTCCTATTTTTCTTCCAGATTATCATTTTAACAAGGCTCTGAGATATTAATTTCAGTTTTGGTAGAGACAGATGGAGAATCTATTCACAATATTGTAACTCTTCCCTGTTTTAAATTCAACTAATTGGTCATGTAGACATTTCATTCAATTCTTTTAAAATAGAAGACTAGTTCTGATTTTAAATCCAGACCCACCTGTTTTTAAAGGTGGAATCCACAATAGCTAGCTGAGTAAGCCTAGAAAAATATGATAAAAACTATTGTTTACATTGTTAATTCTTCTCTATGATGTGATAACTCCATTGTAAATTCTCGGCATTTTCCTACTCAGTTCCAGTCAGTCTTTGACAAACAGGAGTGGAGCTAGAATTTTGGTGGCAGCTTCTCCTTCACTGTCTGTCTACTGCAAACTCTCCAGTCAATGACTGCCAAAGCTGTCACACTAAAGAGGTTACTCCTCAGTTTTTAGAGCTAATAGGTTAGCTTATTGCTTAGAGTTAGTTATTTTTCTTATATCCTTATTTCAAGTGGATTGCCTAAGTGGGTGTCCACACCCCATGGGGGAAAAATTAACAAAATAAATGTTTGATTTGTAATGGCTTGGTTCCCACCAGCATGAAGTGTCAGGGTTTGGGAAAGAAAGGGGTGCAATTCACCCAATATATTGAGAACTGCTAAGCATTTCAAGAATGCCCCCTATTAATGTCACTCTGAGGGACTAGGGTGATGGTCCATATCTGACTCAGGGGCTAAAAGTTCTCCAAAGCAAAAACAACAAAGAGTCCAGTGGCACCTTAAAGATTAACAGATTTATTTGGGCATAAGCTTTCGTGGGTAAAAAACTCACTTCTTCAGATGCATGGAGTGAAAATTATAGATACAAGCATAAATATATATCAGCAGATGAAGAGAAGGGAGTTAATTTACAAGTGGAGAACCAATGTTGAAGGCTAATTTAGTCAGGGCGGATGTAGTCCACTCCCAATAATTGAGGAGGAGGTGTCAATACCAAAGAGGGAAAATTGCTTTTGTAGTGAGCCAGCCACTCCCAGTCCCTATTGAAGCCCAAAGCAAAGAGACAAAGATGCTAGCTAAAGAGCAGGGAAAGGGAAACAGCCAATTTGCAGAAGATCGAGAGGGAGTGGTCACCAGCAAAGAATTCAGACAATTTGCTTCAGTCTGTCACCTTGCCTCTCTAATTCATCAGGAAATTGTATATTAGATAGATAGATAGACACACAAGATAGTAGCAATATTCCCAAACACATTGTTTGCATAGTTCTTTTGTATAGTGTGAGCCATACCATTCATTAATGCTTCCCTAATTCATGGGGATTGCTGTCTAGTGTTTACAATGATTCACTAGAGTGATGTTCCTTGTACTGTATAAGAACATAAGAATGGCCATACTGGTTAGACCAAAGGTCCATCTAGTCCAGTATCCTGTCTTCTGACAGTGACCAATGCCAGGTACTCCAGAGGGAATGAACAGAACAGGTAATCATCAAGTGATCCATGCCCTGTGACCCATTCCCAGATCTCCTGTAGACAGATAGCAATCTTGGAGCGCCCCCTCATGGCATTGGGTGACCCTGCAGGCCCCCCCAACTCCTTCTCATGGCTCCTCAGGAATGCTTCTCCAAGACTTTAAGCAGATAGCACCCATATCATGTGGTAATTTGTTAATATGGGGAATCTCAAAACACAAAATAAAGTTCAATATCCCAACTCAAAAGATTTGGACTCCACCACTTCCGGTGACTCCAGATTCTGCATCAGTCTCAATCATCCTTTAGACTAGAGGGCTCTCAGGTGCCCCAACTCCCCCCGCCCGGGTTCTTTCCCAACTCCTTGCCCCTTGTACAGGACAGTGGTCACAAGGCCTTCCTCTTGCTTCAGAGTCTTCCTCCCTCTGCCCAGGCCTCCTGGCTAATGGCTTGTCTCTCTGTTCCCAGGAAACACCAACAGAGCTTTCTGCCCTCTGGAAACTCTCTCAGACAATGAGAGCCTCCTGTCTGCTCTCTCTGCCCCTTCCTAACTGACTCTAATGCCTGAGAGACAAAGTGGGTGAGGTAATATCTTGTATTTGACCAATTTCTGTTGGTGAGAGAGACAAGCTTGCAAGTTTACACAAAGCTGTTCTTCCTGTCTGGGAAACTTAATCAGAGTGTCTCAACAGAATACAACATGGGACAGATTGTTTAGCATAAGTAAAAAGAAAAGGAGTACTTGTGGCACCTTAGAGACTAACAAATTTATTTGAGCATAAGCTTTCGTGAGCTACAGCTCACTTCATCGGATGCATAAGTAGTTCACCATGAATGGTCCCTTGAAATGTGTTAAGTAGCCTGTTAACACCCATCCAGCCATAGGTTACTACACTGCATGTCAAGCCTGACTCACCCAGTCAGTCCCTTCTCCTCCTCCCACCATGACTTCTCTAAGGGCATGGCTACACTTGCAGATGTAGAGCGCTTTGTGTTAAACCAGCCTTTGTAGAATGCGATAGGGAAAGCGCTGCAATCTGTCCACACTGACACCTACAAGCACACTGGCGTGGCCACATTAGCAGCTCTTGCAATGGCCACAGAGAGCAGTGCATTGGGGTAGCTATCCCAGCATGCAAGTAGCTGCAACATGCTTTTCAAATAGGGGGTGGGGTGGAATGTGACAGGGAGTGTGTATGTGGGGGTGGGGAGAGAGGGTTTTTTTGGAGGGGGGGCTGAGAGCATGTCAGCATGCTGTCTTGTAAATTCAGACATCAGCAGAGCCCCTCTCTCCCGCCTCTCTCTCACACACACAGCATTCCATAGTAATGGTTGCTTTGTCTCAGAGCAGATAAGCAGCTGGCTGTCAGAAATGGGACTTTCAAAGGGCATATTCACACTCCTACAGCGAATTCAAAACAATGAGTGGCCACTTGACTTAAGGGGATTAGGGGACGTTTCCGAGGCTGGTCAGAGCGCAGTAATGCAACACCTCGTTCACACTGACCCCCAGGGCGCAGCAAGCGTTAATCTGCTCGCTGAGCTGGAGTACCAGGAGCATTCTAGCTGTGGAATAAGAGCTCTCTACGTGCCTTGCCAGTGTGGATGCCTAGTGAGCTAGGGCGCCCAGGGCTGTTTTAATGTGCTCTAACTTGCAAATTTAGCCAAGCCCTTAAACACAGCTGACGGGTCACAAGTGCACTTGCCTTTCCCCTCTTAAAAATGTTTCCCTGTGCCAATTTAATTTAATCCTAACATTACAGTACATAACATGACTCTTCAGATACTAAAGCCAAAAGATAGATACTTGAAAGAACTCCAGAATGCCTTCAGTGGGAGTTGCATGGATTTATGCAAGAGTAAAATTGTGCCCTACATGTGCAATGTGAACAAACTGAGATTATGAGATCTTTAATTTGCACTAAAACTGTGGAACATGACACTGAAAGAGTCACAATGTGCTGTAACCCAAACACCTTCAAAGTGCAATAAAAAAATCAGTTTTTCAGAAGTTTATCCAAAACAGGAATAGAATGATAGGAGGAAGGAGAAAAAGGGACAGGAGTAAGCAAGGACAAGGGAGAGATGGAGAAGAGTGAGAAGGAAGAAAAATATTCGAACCATAAGTGACCAAATCTCAAGGAAAGTGACACTAGGTTTTCTTTGCTGTTCTTCATTTATTGCATTTTGGTGCTTAGAAACTATGGTGATTATCATGCTATACATTTAAGAGAGATTTTTGATCTTGTTAGTGGTTATAATTGTAAGCCTAATGTTACATGAATATCAAGTTTTGAAATGCAAAGGGGTATAAGAATCATTTACAAAATCATTACAGTGTTACATATTTTCAGTTTCAGTGAAGAGAGTTCTGTTAATAAAAAGAATTTCAGTTTGATATAAATACCTCCTATAAAGCCTGTTTTAAACAAGATCATTGCAGATTATTGTAAATCTGCCTGCTAACATATGCTGCATGTTCAATTTGGAACAGCACTTATGGCTTAATATGACGATTACTTTTGCAGCTGTTGTCATGACATTTCCCTCTGCAAGATTAAGAAGTGTTGCCATTCGAGCACCCAACACAATTAGGGAGATAATGTAATCTGGGAGTTATGAACTTGTTCCTTGCACAAGAAAATGAGCTGATGAAACATATGTATGAAGAACAACATTATTAGTAATAAAATAAATGATAGTCTTCACAATGGTCTTTGATGCAATTTTCCTAGGATGCTTTGCTTTATTTTCATGTTCAAACTTCAGTGAAGAGAGCCAATACCATTAGTAGTGCCAAGCAGATTTCAGTCCCAATAACAAATACAGCATTGCTTGTTCCTTGGAGAGGAGTGACAAGCTGTGGCAGTACAATCTGGAAAACACACTATCGAACTAGTCTCTTCTCCTCTTCATGCCCTCAGATAGCCATTTATAGCAATAAGAGTTGTGATATGCACACATCAAGATATAGAACAGGATTACTAACATTGACTGGTACAGGGGCTCATTTACTGTTGTTAAACAAGAAAGGACCTTACCTTGCACAGTAACTGGAATTCTTCAAGATGTGTGGTCCCTATCTGTCTTCCACTGTGGGAGCACCTGCACGCCACGTGCCTGAGACTGGAAGTTTTTTGCTGGCAGTGTCCATCTGTGCCTGCACCCTTCTCCTCATGCTCTAAACCTGGGGAAGTGGTTTCAGCCTGTGGCCCACAGACTCCTAGGGGTCCACAGACTATGCCTAAGATTTCCAAAAGTGTCCGCAAATGAAAAAAGGTTGAAAAACACTGACCTTGGGCAATAGTGGCAGTGCAGACCAACTGCATTTCCAGTTCCTTTTCTATTATAAATAGCCCTAGCATAAAGCTCTGCAGCAGAGGGGAAGGAAGGCAGATAGCAGAATCCAGATAGGGACCATACATCTCAAAGTAACTCCAGTTGCTGTACAATGTAAGTAACCTCTTTCTTCTTTGAGTGATGGTCCTTTGGTGTATTCCACTGTGGGGGACTAACAAACAGTATTCTTTAGAGAAGAGGGCATAAGGAACCCAGCTGTACCACTGATTGGAAAATTGCTTTGCCAAAGGATGCATCAGTTGTAGAAGCTTGCACCAAGGCATAATGTCTCATAAAAGTGTGACCCAAGCCCCACATTGCTGCTCTACATATTTCCAGGAGAGGGATCTCTCAAAATGAGGCTACCAAGGCAGGCTGGGTTTTAGTAGAGTGAGTCCTCAGATCTTGTGGAGGCGGGGTAGCCATTAACAGAGCAGGATGAAGCCCAAAGTGCATTTGGACAGTCTCTTGAGAGGAGATTGCTTCCCCTCTCATACCTAGACTATTTATTTCCTTTGGAGAACGTGATATCCAAAAGGACTTTGGACATCTGTCCAGCCTTGGCTCTCCTGCTTACAAAGCACGAACAGTGATGTCTATTACTGGTGGCAGGTGGCTTTGGGAGAAAGACGGTTAAATGAATAGTCTGATTTAGATGAAACTCAGATTACCTCAGGAGTGAATTTCAGATGTAACCTCAGGGAATCTGTATCTATGGAAAATAGTGTAAGGCAGATCAGCCATGAGGGCTCTCAGTTCACCTACTCTACTAGCTAAGGTGGTGGCAACCAGAAAGGCAACCCTGTGCAGAGGAACATGAGGCTAAGGGTTCAAACAGAGTCTTCATTAATGCAGAAAGGACTAGATTGAGATTTTATAATTGGAGTAGGTTACATTACTGGAGGAGAGGTTCTGACAATATCTTTTAGGCAACGTACTGTAACAGGATGGGTGAAGATAAGTGGTTGTCCACCAGAGGATGACAAGCACTAATAGCTGCTAAGTGCACCTGCAGGGAATTAAGGGATAATCCTGAAGTCTAAGGAAAGAAGGTAGTCCAAAATGGCAGGGATGTCATCATACTCTGGGGTTATCTAATGATGTTGACACCAGATAGAAAACCTTTTCCATTTTGCTGTGTAGGACTTCCTTGTCCTTCCTACTATTGTTATGGATGGATTCCATCACTTCTGAGCATGCTTTTTCTAGGTTCATTCTCCAGAAGAGCTCCCCACCTTACTATGAATGTGTCTTTGGTTTGTCTTTTTGTGGGTATGTGGAGGGACAAAAGGGACTCACCCACACTGTCTCCCTGTTCTCCCATCTGGAGAAAGAAGCCAGAGCTATGTGGGGGAGAGAGACTAGTTTGTCCAGACTGTGCTTTCTTGGCATGGAGAGTGTAGTGGTCCATAGCAAGCCCTGCAAATGTTGAAGGCAAAGTCTTGTGAAGGGTGTCACATAAGTGCACGAAGCCATATCACCTAACTGAATCAGACAGAGGTGAACTGTAGTCTGGGGCCTCAGCTGAAGCTGAGTGATGAAATCTTTTATGCATTAGACTCTGTCCTGAGGTAGGTAAGCTTTGGCCCTGATAGAGTCCAGGGTCACCTGGGACCTAAGGCCATGTCTACACAATCAAATATTTCTGACACTGGGGAACACCAGGGCTGTTAATGGTCAGTTATCTATAGATCACAGTCAAACACCACATTTGGAGCCCCCCAGAATGCTGTACGCTACCTGTACAAACGGTAGATTGTACTAAGTACTCCTGTTTTTTTAAGAGGAATACGTAGCACAATCTCACATGAGCAGCACACATATGAATAAATTCTTCAGGCTCCAGTGGGATTCCAATTAACTGGCTGTGAACTATAGCTAATTGGCCAGCTAATACCCCTGACCTCTGGATTCCAAAATATTTGATTGTGTAGACATGTCCTAAAAAGGACTTCTCAAAGTCTCAATGAGCAGAGGAGATTGAATAAGGACAACATAGCCACCTATGCCTCCCGATGAGATCTCATCTGTAACCAGTGAAAATAGGGGAAAACTGATGAGGCCTGGTGGTGGAGGTGGGCTTCCACTACTAGTAGCACCTTTGTGAATACCCTTAGTGCTATCACGAGGCCAAAGAGGAGCACTCTGTACTGGTGAATCTCAGGAATCTCATGTGTGCAGGATGGAGGTCTATCTGGAAATAAGTGTAGTTCAAATCAAGAGTTGTGAACCAATCACCTTTGTTCAGTGAGAGAATTACGGAGGCCAGGGTGATCATCCTGAACTTTTAAGCACTGGATGAAGATGTTCAACTGCCTGAGAGCTAGAATGGGTCTCCATCCTTCAGATGGAGCAGGGAATCTACATTTTGTCAGAGAATGCTCTTGTAAGATGGGTCCCTGAAGAGGGATTGTGGGGGAACTCTATGGTGTAACTGTAGTGATAATTTCCAAAACCCACTTTTCTAAGATGCCAGGCTTGGGAAACGTGAGCTATGCTGCCATCATTGTGTACAGGACTCCTGAACAGAGATGTGGTAGAGGGATTAATTTGCAGCTCTCAAAGTTCCCATCAAAAGTACTTTCTGGTGGGAGGCTGGGGTTGGAATGAGGATGGGGAGGGACACATTGTTCATATAACAAGCACAATCTACCACTTCCTGGTTGACTGTCTGTAGGGCTGAGATCTGTGGTATTTCTTGTGTGGCACTGGAGTGTAGATGCCAAGTGCACAGAGGCTTGCCCTTGAGTCACTGGAGGAATGTAACAATTCATCTGTCTTTTCACTAAACAAATTGTTTCCCTCTAAGGCCAGATCCTCCATTATGCACTGTACTTCTTTGGGAAATGCAGAGGAGCCACAATGCCCTATGCATGACTATAGAAGTTGCCATTGAGTGGGAGGCTGTATCCATTGCATCGACTGAGACCTGGAGGCATGATCTAGCTAGCCATTTACCATCCTCAACAAATGCTTTGAACTGCAGCCTATCCTCCTGTGGAAGTTTGTCAGTCAATTCCACACGCTTAGTATAATTAATAAAATCACATTTTGACATTCAAGCTTGATCGTTTGCTATGCAGAACTGTAAGCTGGTCGAAGTAAAATATTTTCTCCAGAAGAGGTCTAGGCATTTAGCATCCTTATTGGAAGGGGTGGATCTAGGTTGATGTTTTCTGCCTCTTTCAGAGACAAGTTGAACTACTAACAAATTTGAAGCAAGTTATGATTAAAAAAATCTGCTCCTTTAGCTAGCATGAAGCATTCCTTCTCCATTCTTCTTGTGTGAGGGGAGGGATGGTGTTCACAAGTGACTGGAATTTGCCAAACTGTCTTGGTTAGTTCTAAGATGGCTTTGTTACTGGGAAGGGCAACTTTGCCAGGACCAACGCTCTGGAGAATGTCCAGCAGTTTGAGGGGTGTCCTGCATTTCCTCAAAGGGATCTGGAGCATGTCTGTGATCCTCCTCAGTAGGTCTTGACATTGCCTAGAGTCATCAGGTGGTAAAGGTGAGGCTGGTGATACTGCCTCATGCGGGGATGAAGAGGACAACCCTGTCAGAGCTGGTGGTTCCATTGGATTTGGTTCCTCCTCCTCCATCAGCTCTAGAGGAGGTTCAGGATCATCTCTGCAAGGGGAGCATTGTCAAGATTCCCAGTGGGAATGTATAGATTTGGGATGGTGCATGTATGGATTCCATGGGCCCCAGTAAGGCCAGTGTGAGGAGTCCAAAGGAAACTGGGACAGTCCACAGAGAGTAGGATACCATTGGTCCCAAAATGCATAATTTCTTATGACATGGGGACAGGGCCATGAGCGGCGAGTTATACAGGGCCGTGGTGCCTGGCCACCAGGAATATTCCGGGGCCTGGCTCCAGCAATGTCTCTCCCTCGGTCCCACCTTCTGCCCCTGAGCACTCCCTCCCGCGCATCCCCTGGGAGATTTAAAACAGACAGGGGCTCCCACCCACCACCGGCAGTGCAGTGGAGCTGAGTGGCTTCCTGCCTGCTCACTTCACATGGCTACCAGCCTTTCCCTGTGGTCCCTGGGCGGGGTGGGTCTGTGTCCCACCCCAAGCACCCGTGTGGCCAATAGGAAATGTGGGGGTAGTGCCTGGGGTAGCAGCACGCAGAGGTCCCCCAGCCCACCCTGCCTAGGAGACCCAGGTAAGCACCGCATCCCCCACCCCCTCCCAGAGCCTGCACCCCCACCCCTTTCCCACACCCCCTCCTGTTCCCAAACTCCCTCCCAGAGCCTGCACTCCCACCCCGAGCCCAGAGTCTGTACCCAAACTCCATCCCAGAGCCTGCACCCCTCAAGCCCTCCTCCTGCACCCCCCACTTCCTGCCCCAGCCTGGAGCCTGCACCCCTCACACCCTCCTGCACCCCCACCCCCTGCCCCAGCCCAGGGCCTGCACCTAAACTCTGTCCCAGAACCTGCACCCCAACCCCGTTCCCACACCCCCCTCCTGCCTTCAAACTCCATCCCAGAGCCTGCATCCCTCACCCCCCCTGCACCCCCATTCCAGAGCCTGCACCCCAGACCCCCTCCCCCACCCAAACTCCCTCCCAGAGCCTGCATCATGCACCCCTATCCCCTGCCCCAGCCCAGGGCCTGCACCCCAGACCTCCTCCCCTACCCAACTCCCTCCCAGAGCCTTAGGCAGGTGGGGGGTGGAGTTGGGGGTGGGGGTCAGGCTCTGGGTGTTCTGGGCACCACCAAAATGTCTACAAACCTGCCGCCCTTGACTTGGGCCTCAGAGCATGATTAGTTAGGAATCTCTGACACCTATACTCATGGGCCTAATGGGTTTGGCTTGATAAATGCTGTACTTGGAGGTGATTTGAACTTCTCTAAGGCAGTAGCGGCACTTGAGGTGGTCGTCACTGACCTGAAAGACCTGAAGGCGGGATACACAGTTCTTGATTTCAAGGACCTTAAGCATAGTAATCACCGCATCTGAGGCAGGAGAAGATTCAGGTTGGGGAAGACCCCCCTGCCCCTGGACATAAACTACTAAAAACTACCTTTAACTGGGGGGAAACTAACTAGCTACAACTCTTATTTAAAAAACAGATAATTGCAGTTAGATGCAGAAGAAGCTAGCTAACAATATGGTCACTGAGGAGGTTCCATCTCAGTCGATGGGCAATAGAAAGGAACTGGGAAGAAGTCAGTCTGCACCACTCCTTTTGCCCTCAGTTCATAGCCCGAGGAAGAGAAGGGCACAGGTACAGAACAATGGACAATGCTAGCAACAATCTTCTGATCTTAGGTGCACACCCACTGTGGAATACACAAAGGCCTATCACTTGAAGAATGCTGAAGATCACAACCAGAACAACAGGGCGGGCTATTCAGGAATTTGTCACTTGGGTCTGGGGAGAGTAGGCTTGCTGGTCTGATAATTGAGGTGGCTGGAATGCCTAGTGCTGGAGGATGTTATGTCAACACAATATTTCTTCTCCGCCCTGAACAACCATTGCCCACCCAGAAGCCTTTGTCTGCTTCAGAATTCCTCCAAGTCTCTTGCAACATCCTTACCTAGTAGATCTTGGGGGCCTAGTTTGTTTTCAGATCCTATGCTTTGCCTCTTTGTTTAACTATTGAACTGTTCAGTTAGCAGTGGGGTCTATGACATTCCTAACCTCAGATCATGAGACCAAGACTGAGCAATAGTTTAGAAAGGGAAGCTCTGCACCGTGTCCCAGTAAAGATGCTTCCGATATGTACTTCAGTTTTTAAAGTTGGGACAATAACTACTAGGACTCATTCCTGAGCCACTCAAAGTCCTTGCCACTTTGCCCTCTCTGATATAGACTAAGGAACTGTCCCAAAATCTAAGAACCTGAGGCTACAGCAGATGCAAAAGAACATGCTACAGAAGGCAAAAAGAGCTTCCAAATGATTTCTCAAAGAGGGAAGGGGGATGTCAGGCCACAGCCAGATAAATGGAATGCTGCCATTAGCAAAACCCACTGACAAGGAAGTAGCATGCCTTACAGATCTGGTGAGAAGATCATATTTTTTGTTCCTGCTTGTAAGGAGCCAAGATGTGTCACATTGTCTGTGTTTACATTATGTTAATACTGGTTGTGGGTCTGCCAGATTGTTTTGTTCTCCGTATTAAAGATCTAATTAAAAATATAAAAGGGTCCCCAATCCAAAAAATACTGGTAGAAAAATCTAAATTCAGCCTGAAAGGAATTAAATTCAATGCACTGTACATGTTGCTCTAATAACTCTGAAACTTACTTTCCCATATATCTGGGGAAATATTGCTGAAATTGTCATGAGCATTGCTTTAGATACAAAGCATAAGTGTTCTTTGATGACACTCATGACTGTTTTTATTCACTTCAAGGACATTCGTATGACTGAAGTTTTGTTCACAAAAGTGTTTTCAGGAGGGAAAAAATACGGTGAAGACACATGCAAATATATGTTTGCATGAATATTCACTTGTAAGTGTTCAGCAGCTAACTTGACAGCTTTGTGATTAGGAGTCATCCACTCAAGGATGAAAACCAATACCGATACCATTTGCCTTGGCTGACCAGTCACACAGTGTAGGCAATTAATTATAAATAGTGAATACTTGAAGCAATAGTGACTATTTTGTGAAAAGATTATCCCCTGAAATATATCTACCTAAGCCATTCAAATGATTTTCAATATTTAACAAATTCCTAAAAATCTAAGTCCATTTATGGGTTCATTTCAAATAGTAAAATGAGTTCAATTCTTCAGAAAAATTCTTCTCTGCAAATAGTTCATGTAGTTTTATTTTCAGCCTTTGAACAGTTTACCTTTGATTTTAAGGATAGGTAATTCTGCTCATTTGAGGGGAATAAAAACATGCTATTTTAATTTTACTCATGAGTGATCACCACAGGTAGGTAGAGCTAATTTTTCTCATTTAAATGTACAATAGCCTGAAACAGGGCATGCACTTACCACCACGGTGCCTCCTGCTGGTTACCTCAGGAATTAGCTCATCCCAGCCTTGGAGCACCTCCTGCTGGCCAGTGTCTCTCCTGCTGTCACTACTTGTCTTACCTCTGGCATCCTAATCAATCTCCACCACTGTACTTCAGGCCCCATGTCCCTCATCAGCCTGCAGTGCCCCTTCTCTTGGGTACTGCCCCGCAGCAGTGCCTCCACACTCGAAGTCCTCCCCAGTTCCCTAAGCCCACCTCACCCCAGTGATCCACTGCCAGTCTTTATCTAGCCCTTTCCCTCAGGGGCAAACTGCAGTCTGAAGTGGCCACTCATCATCAGCTGGGGGTTGGAGCTGCTGCCTCTTCCTTCCCTGGCTTCCTCCCCACAGCCCTACTACCTCTTCCAACCCTGACAGCAAGGCTTCTGCTTGGGGGTTTGCCAGGCTGGATCTCCGACAGGACAGGACAGGACAGGACAGGACAGGACAGGACAGGACAGGACAGGACAGGACAGGACAGGACAGGACAGGACAGGACAGGACAGGACAGGACACTCTTTCAGGCAGCCAGGTCCATCTCTCTCCAAAGCTGGAGCAAGGCTGACTACCCCATCTGGTCTGCCCTCTTTTATACTGGCTTGGCCAGCTTTGATTGACTGCCTCCCACCTCTTCCTGATTGGATCTCAGCCCCAGCCCTCTCTAACGGCTGGCTTTTAACCTTTTCAGAGCCAGAGCAGTCCTCGCCCCACTGCACAGTCCTATAAAGAGGAGTTTTGTTCTTTGATAAGTGGTTCCAGAGTCAAAGCTATTGTTTTTACCTAAGGCTGAATGCTCATGGGCTCCAAGGATAAGATGACATGGGATGGGCTGCTGGAAAGCTCAGGTGGGAGAAAGATGTTCCACAGGAGTGGCACCCTTATGAGACAGACTATACCCTTTTGCAACACTAGGTAATCTTCCTTAGGGCTTGTCTACACTAGAAAGTTTTGCCACTTTAACAATAGCTGATATGGTTGAAGCAGAAAAGAGTACTTAGACCAGTATAGCTTATTACAGTTTGGGGTATGAAATAAGTTGTACTGGTATAAAACGTATTTTGTTGCCTACTCTATTGATTATATCACTGATTTAATTTCCTCAATTAGCACTCTGAAATTTTGTAGGTTCTTCTCCCAAGATTAGGCCCCGTATTATCAGAATTACTGCTCAGGAGGGAGACCCTATATGCATAGAAATGACAACACTCACAGTTCGGAAAAACCTTCTGGAAATGTAATAGTTGTATTTGCACAGTTAACAAAGATACAAACACTCCAACCCAGCAAGGTAGGTTGAGATAGAATAGAATGAGCCGATCATCTATATACTTAGACCATCCCTTGCAGAACAATCTTCCCCCTCACCATCACCAGTGGTCATCATCCTGGCATCTCCCCAAGCACACAGGCCAGGATACAGCTTTGATAATGTCTTATACTGATGCTACCATGCCTAATACATACTCACTAGAGGTTTCAGCTTCTTTTCTGTATTTGCAGTTCTTCACCCTACTAATGTTTGGGTGCCCTTCTCCCATAGATTATTAGTCCCTTTACCTCAAGTTCATTAAAATATACATCTATTAGTTACCATGGCATTCTTGTGGTTAGACATCTGCTGATGTCCCTAGCATAAAATATCCTAAGCTTGTATAAGCTAGCCTCTTGTTGTTTACCTGTCAGCAGTTGAGTCATTACAGCATTTTATCTTGTGATATCTTATGATCTAGGATTACTCGCTGTTAGCTACTTATGCTTAAGGCTTTTGGGGCCTTATGCCTTAATTAGTTTAGCTAAGCTATTGTTTTATAGGCCTTGAGGCTGGTAGACTCATTGCATTATGGCCTTCATTTATACCTATGCCTCACCTAGCAAATACCTATAACAGCAGTTCTCAAACTGTGGGTCGGGACTCCAAAGTGGATCACAACCCCATTTTAATGGGGTTGCCAAGGGCTGGCATTAGCTTTGATAGGGCCCAGGGCTGAAGCCCAAGCCCCACTGCCCAGGGCCAAAACCCAAAGGCTTCAGTCCTGGGGTGTGGGGCTCAGATTACAGGCCCTCCCACCTGTGGCTGAAGCCTTTGGGATTTGGCTTTGGCCCCTACCACCAAGAGCGGTGGGGCTCTGGCTTTGTCCCTGGCCCCCCTGCCCAGGGCCGCAGAGCTCAGTGATTTTTGTTATCAGAAGGGGGTCATGGTGCAATGAAGTTTGAGAACCCCTGACTATAGGCTACACTTTATGCCAGTATTACTGCATCCACATTAGAGCCTCTAGTGGTAGAACTATAATCAGTAAAATAAAGTCACCCCCTCACCCCAATCGACATGATTATACTGGTGTAGCTTTTCTAATGTGGACCAGCCCTTAGAAGATGGAGTCAGTATATGAGCTTTTGGGCCTCTGTGAGCTTCCTCATTACAGACCTTTCATTAGGGAAGTGGACAGATGCAGTGTCTGGGTCAAACATAAAGCAATCGGTAGTAGTAGGCACATGTTCTGTTGCAGAGAGGAAGTCTGGGAGGCACATTGAATTCTCAGGTGAGGAATGGCACAGTTTGCAATGGAGAGATGGAACTCTTCCATGCTGTCAGTCTAGGTGGGCATCAGATAATTAATATATCCTTGAAGGGAAGATACAAGCCACATTCTGCTCTCATTTATACCATGGTTACTTATCATAACGCTGTTGACTTCAGTGGAATTACTCCTGATTTACATTGGTGGGAGCCCAGATTCATATTTATTGTCCTTGTACCATATAGACCACTCTGAAAACTTTAGCTTGTGTGTGAAAAATTAGCTCTGTCCAGCTGGTGTTGATTTAAAGGGTTAGGTGATCACCTAAAGTGAAAGATAATGAGGCTTTATTTCCCAGTGTTGCATAACTGAGCCAAAAGCATTTTAGTTCTCAATTTCATGTCTTGCATTTTTCAAGGGCAGCAAATTGCTAACTGCACTGTTCTATTTTGTCAAGGACCACAGAAAACTGAAACACCCACCTAATAAAATATACATCTTAACTCACTGAACATGTAATTCTATTTCTATCTCCTAGCACATAACAAATGAACGAACGGTGTTGGGCAGGGACACCTGGTAAGAAATTCCAGGAGCACAATTGAAAAACTCATAATTATTAATAGGTGATACTATAGCTCTTAAGGCTAAAAAGAAATGCTAATAAATATAGAAAGAAGTATCTGCATGCTCAATAACTCTTATACTATCTGAAATGGCTCAGATTTCTGTAAAGTCTATTTTATATTATTAAGTGCCACTTAGAAAGTGTTTCAATTCAATGCAGTGTAAGATAAAGTTTGTAGAAATTCAGTGAAGTTAATTTTATGTTCTTAATTAGCATTTTTACCAAATAAACTATTCATTTTAGAAAGTGTTTAAACAAGACTGTCAGCATATGCCCCAAAACAATAATAACTCAGGTACCTGTAAAATGGGGAGCAACTGCTAAGAAACTTACTGATTCAGTCACAGGAGAGTCACATAGACTTATTTTTTCTGAGCTGCAATAGCCATCTACTTGATCTCAGGTTTCAGAGTAGCAGCCGTGTTAGTCTGTATTCGCAAAAAGAAAAGGAGTACTTCATCCGATGAAGTGAGCTGTAGCTCACGAAAGCTTATGCTCAAATAAATTTGTTAGGCTCTAAGGTGCCACAAGTACTCCTTTTCTTTTTTACTTGGATCTCAGTACTGCTGATTACTTGACCTACAAAAACATGCCAGACCCCAGATCATTTAGTAATATTTACCAGTTTCAGGCATGCAGCTCAAGGCTCTGCTGCTCCTCAAAATTTTTACTCTTTTTTGGTCCCCGAACATATACTAAATAGGGAAAAAAACATCCACATTTTATTTGGGGAAGCCACATATGGAGAACTGCTTTACATGACCAGCTAGTACAACGCTGCCCAGAATTTCAGTAGGGTGCATGCCAAAGTTTGCATGATGTGATTGGCAATAAGCACAATGACCCCACTTGGGTGGAGAGCTGGGTTTGAATCCAGGATCTTCATTGCTAAAAGTAGAACCTCTAACAGGTGTTGCAGAAGACGTACAACTCCAGGGAGAAGGAATGGTCCTGTGGTTAAGTCACTAGCCTGGGGCTTACATGATCTGAGATCAATTTCTGGCTCTACTACAGGCTTCCTCTGTGGCCTTAGAAGAGTCATTCAGGGTGGGATTTTTTAGAACTAAGCAAAATTTAGCATTTCCACAGCAAATTTTACCATTTGTTTTCATCCAAAATTAAGACAAAAAGGTTGAAATTTCAAAAATCTGATGGGACAGAAACTCTGAAAAAATTTGATTCAGAGATGTCAAAATGTTTCATTTCAACATTTTGGACCTAAATGAAAATTTTCAGCATTCCTATAATCAAGAAGTTTTATTTCAGTTTATTGAAGTGACTGGAAGTGCTTTGTTTTGAGTCAGTTAAATGTTAAATTGCATTTTCCCATAATGGCAGATTCCCTCATGGGAGTTGTAGTTCAGGAGCCTGATGTCCCTGTTATCTCGTTTGGTCAGGCTCCCTGGCCAGACTACATCTAGCATATAATATATGCAGAGTTATGTGACTCCCGTGGTGCACCATGGAACTCAGTCAGAGGACAATTTACATTGCAGTTTGGGAAGATATAGTCCTCCAAAGAAGCCAAGCCTGTCAGAGAGAATGAGGGCCCAAAAAACCAACTCCATAAGGCAATGCATAGATCGGGGAAAATTTTTATTTATTTATTTTCAGTCAGGAAAATTGAAATTGGATATTTAATTTCAGGTTGGTTTGACCCAGTTAGGAATATTTCTTTAAAAAAAAAACTGACCTAAAATGTTTAGTTTCAAATCAGTTCAATAAACCATTAAACTGCATTTCCTTCTACATGCAATGCCTTATGGGAATTGTTTTGGGGCCTCCATTCTTTCCTATAGGCTGAGCAGGAACTGTCTCTTTATATGTATTCATACATCAGCTAGAACAAAAAGTCTGATTTTGCTTGAGGCTTCTAGGCAGTACTAGAATATCAATAAGAAATGATCTGGGGTTTTGTTTAAGGTTATTATTGCACCTTCTCTTTCATTAGCTTAAAATGTGAGTGTTGTGTCTATTAGAACAAGATTCCAACTTGTGGGGAAGTAGCTACGGTCAGGCATATGGTCAGGTGGGTGGGCATTCAGAGTGATCCCTGTTAATGTCTGCATTTACCAACAGATACTACAGAACAGGAAATTTATAGATATAGGGGGAAAACTGTGGCAATACCAGATACCTCCTGTGTAGTTGTTGTCCTGGACTCTGACATTCCTGCATGTATTCCAGAACTTGACAGTACTGCAGTCAGCAATTTTGTATATTCAGCCACTGCTAGCTGAAAACCAAACATCACATAGCTAGGAATAATCTTAGACCTTTGTGAGACAAGGCCAGACAGCTGCATATTTGCAGTTTGTTAATCAGAATGGGAGGATGGAACAGAAAGTATGGAAGAGAGTGAGTGAATAGCAACCTTGGTTTTAGGTACCCCAGATATATTGTTGTTATAGCTAGAAATATTAGAAATGCTTTGAGAAAATGAGTAGTTTGTTGAAATTAGGAGAATTGGTGATCCAGTAGAATTTATGATGCTGACCCATTAGGAGTCACTATAGGTTATATGTTTTGTTAGAGTTAGCTATAAAAGATTAGGTAAAAGTAAGGACCTCAGAGCAATCCGAGGGAGCTTTCTCCAGGAAAGGAGCTGACATCTAAACTCCCCATCAGCTGGATGGAAAGAGGGCCCCTTGAAGTCTTGCTAGTTATTACTCAAAACCATCTCAGACTTGTGGGTAACTATTGCTTATGTCTGTGTGTGCTTAAATCTAATAAATTGTAGTTTTAGATAAAAGCACGCTTACTTGTATTAATCATTTATCAGATGGAAATCATAGAATCATAGAATCATAGAATATCAGGGTTGGAAGGGACCCCAGAAGGTCATCTAGTCCAACCCCCTGCTCAAAGCAGGACCAAGTCCCAGTTAAATCATCCTAGCCAGGGCTTTGTCAAGCCTGACCTTAAAAACCTCTAAGGAAGGAGATTCTACCACCTCCCTAGGTAACGCATTCCAGTGTTTCACCACCCTCTTAGTGAAAAAGTTTTTCCTAATATCCAATCTAAACTTCCCCCATTGCAACTTGAGACCATTACTCCTCGTTCTGTCATCTGCTACCATTGAGAACAGTCTAGAGCCATCCTCTTTGAAACCCCCTTTCAGGTAGTTGAAAGCAGCTATCAAATCCCCCCTCATTCTTCTCTTCTGCAGACTAAACAATCCCAGCTCCCTCAGCCTCTCCTCATAAGTCATGTGCTCTAGACCCCTAATCATTTTCGTTGCCCTTCGTTGTACTCTTTCCAATTTATCCACATCCTTCCTGTAGTGTGGGGCCCAAAACTGGACACAGTACTCCAGATGAGGCCTCACCAGTGTCGAATAGAGGGGAACGATCACGTCCCTCGATCTGCTCGCTATGCCCCTACTTATACATCCCAAAATGCCATTGGCCTTCTTGGCAACAAGGGCACACTGCTGACTCATATCCAGCTTCTCGTCCACTGTCACCCCTAGGTCCTTTTCCGCAGAACTGCTGCCGAGCCATTCGGTCCCTAGTCTGTAGCGGTGCATTGGATTCTTCCATCCTAAGTGCAGGACCCTGCACTTATCCTTATTGAACCTCATGAAATTGTATTCCCATTGATTTATTCCTGACACCACTTGGAATGAAATAGTTAAGTTACCACTGGTTTGGGTTCTGAAAACTCTGGAAACTGCTGGGCAAGTAGAGTGGTTGCTATTAAAGGTTAGTACTAACACATAGCTTGTTGAATATGCATTCTGGCAATTGTTTTCTGACTCTTGTAGCTCAGCTTTGTCACAGATACCCTGAATAATGCTTCAGCTAGGAGAAAGATTGAATTCTGGCAACTGAAAACATGTAACAGTTTATCATTGGCTTTGTTAAGCAAACCAGTCTGCTTGATGTTATTTTCCTCCTACACTGGTGAGTATACTTGTGGGTGCATGATGTTTTTTTCTAAGAAAAAGCTGTTAGGTTAATGGCATTGTTACCGAAAAACATCAAGGGCATACTTATTTAGCTAGTTGAAAAATTGTTAATTAAAAGGCAGTATCATATGCTCACCTCTTAGAGCCAATTGTATAATTTGCTGCCTATATAGAGCCCAGACTACCTCTTCTAAGAAAGAAACATGATCCTATTTAGTGCCCAAAGCATAGATCCTAACCACTGTGAAGGTGACTCCAATAATTCAAACAAACTAATATAAGCTAGTACAACGTGCCTGGGTGCTGGCAGGTTTCCATCTCCATAATGAAGTTCACTATTCAAGGACTTGTGAGCATCTCATTTTGAACTATACATATGGGTTGGCTTCGTTCCACCTTTAAGAAAGAAAGAATCCCACAATGAAGGACAATTCAAAAATAGCTTTCACTGCTGGTGGATGAGGCTTCTAGGTTTTTCCTCTTCAACACATGAGATAAAAGTGCAGATTGAATTTTAAAAAATCTTTTACATTAGAAGAAGCCAAAGTACTTTTGTCAGGCTTATGAGGATGGGGCAGGAATGTGCTGTGACAAACCATGGGAAATCTTGTCTTAGGTTGTGTCTTATAGACCTATACATAATACATTACTAAATGAAGAAACTCTGAGAACATAGACCAATATACCTCTGGGAAAGTTTGGCTCTGAACTTTTTTCAGAGTAGCAGCCGTGTTAGTCTGTATTCGCAAAAAGAAAAGGAGTACTTGTGGCACCTTAGAGACTAACAAATTTATTTGAGCATAAGCTTTCGTGAGCTACAGCTCACTTCATCAGATGCATTTGGTGGAAAATACAGAGGGGAGATTGATATACACGCACAGAGAACATGAAAAAATGGGTTTTATCATACACACTGTAAGGAGAGTGATCACTTAAGATAAGCCATCACCAGCAGCGGGGGGGGGGGAGGAGGAAAACCTTTCATGGTGACAAGCAAGGTAGGCTATTTCCAGCAGTTAACAAGAACATCTGAGGAACAGTGGGGGGTGGGGTGGGGTGGGGGGGAGAAATAACATGGGGAAATAGTTTTACTTTGTGTAATGACTCATCCATTCCCAGTCTCTATTCAAGCCTAAGTTAATTGTATCCAGTTTGCAAATTAATTCCAATTCAGCAGTCTCTCATTGGAGTCTGTTTCTGAAGTTTTTTTGTTGAAGGATAGCCACCCTCAGGTCTGTAATCGAGTGACCGGAGAGATTGAAGTGTTCTCCAACTGGTTTTTGAATGTTATAATTCTTGACGTCTGATTTGTGTTCATTTATTCTTTTACGTAGAGACTGTCCAGTTTGACCAATGTACATGGCAGAGGGGCATTGCTGGCACATGATGGCATATATCACATTGGTAGATGCACAGGTGAACGAGCCTCTGATAGTGTGGCTGATGTGATTAGGCCCTATGAGGGTGTCCCCTGAATAGATATTTATTTGTATTTATTTATTATTTGTATTGCAGGAGTGTCTAAAGGGCCCAGTTATAGGCAGGGCCACTTTCTTCTAAGCAGAACACACACACACACACACACATGCAAAACACACTATACACCCTAAAGAACTTTTCAGCTTGCCCTAAATTCCATAACAGCCTGAACCAAACCATAGGACTAAACCATCACTCTCAACCGAGAGGAATTTTTACTGAACTTCACAGTTCATTGATTTCCAATATCAATAGCTGTTAAGTACACAGGTTGCCATTAGAAGTTGTTATTACTGTTTGCCTACATTGTTATCTGGGATACTAGAGTTTTCCTTCATACTCAAAGCAGGAAATAACTGCAAAATTTAAAATACCATGGTGTCATAATTGTTGGTAAATGCTGACTCTTTTATAAAAATGTTGTAGCTGACATCTAAGATTTGAATCCCGCCCGTACTCTGAAGCAGATATTACTGTAGCCCATAGGATAAGATGTCAGTTTATGAGAATTAAGTGGCCAACCATCTTCTCCCAAAAAACAAAAAACAAAAGCCATGGCCAACCGCCTCCAAGCTTCTAAAATAATTATACTATTGACTAACTAATTAGCTGTGGAGGATTTAAAAACTGTTACAGGTAAAACAGAATAAGTGTGAAGCTCAGCAAAGTATATAACATATGATTCCAAATGTACATAACACACTACAACAATTTGAAAGGGGCAGAAATGTTTCTTAATAAAAACTGAGCTCTCTCTTTTGACTTATAAAAATACATGCTGAGTAGGGCTACATGTCAGTGAATTAAAGTATTTTACTCTTGAACAGCAATTCTCCTAACTCCAGTCACATCAACCTCCTTTCCCCTCCCAAGCAAGCCACAGGCATCTCCTGAAGCATTTTAGCAGATAGACGTTCTCCTTAGCCTTCTAGAAATGGCAATGAGTATCATCCAGCTCCTGTACCAGACCATGCATATTCAGTTGTGGCCACCAGAAGCTAGTTCTGTGAGCCAGGGACATGGACAGCCCTGCCACTGCCCCGCTCAGCAATTCTCAACTGGTGAGAGGTGACCCAAGAGTGTGGGTTGCAGCTATGTGTTCAAAGCTGCAAAATTCTTAGGTCTAAGACCTAATGGGAACCAAGGTGGGGAGGTGGGGGGAGGAAGAATGTCTTCTCTTCCCCTTCCTCTGGCTGACACCACCCTAATCTGAACACTCCTCACTTCCCCTCCCCACCAAGCACACAGGGCTCAGGTGAGAGGCAAGAGAAGCTGCATATCAAGGGGCTGTGCAGCCTGCTTGTGGGATAGGCCATCTTGTGAGTCATAGACTAAATAAAGTTGAGAACCACTGGCTAGTGACTACTAACTTACTAACATAGGTGTCCCTGCTGTTGCCTTTCCTCCCTTTATTTCTCTGTTTATTCATCTAATGTGCATGGTATAAATCCTAAACTATGAACCCTCTGGAGTAGGGAATATGTGTGTTTTATTTGTACAGTGCCTAGTATAATGAACTCTAATCTTTGTTTGGAATCATTAGCCGCTAATGCAATAAAAATAGTAAGTCTAGCAGATATGCTTCAGTGAGCACTATACACTATCTGTGGCCTCCCCACATTGCATCTTTTCTCACTTTGCTTCCTGCTGCACATCCTTCCCATTTATCCTATTGCCCTATGATAAGTAGAGAGACAAAGCTGAGGATATATAGTGCTTCAGTGGTGAATGTCCTGACCTGTGCGACTGAAACCTGGCCCTTTACTGTCAGAATTGAAAAGAATTTGGTCACCATCTACCCAAAGCATCTTCAAGTGATTGAAACATCAAATGGTACAAATTCAAGTTGAATTAGAGATCTATTTTGTAACTAAACAGGTCCTGATCTCTCAAACCGTCACTCAATTTTATCTAAAGTGGTATGTTCATTTGTTTCAAATGCTTACCTACTTCCCTGTGAAAATCATCCACAACTTTTCCATCCTGCTTTCACTGGAGCAAAAACCACCTCCCGGAAGACTGAAAACATGATGACTGGTTGGCATCAGACACTTGTCCCTCACAGGCAACTCCATAACATGACAGACTTGGCTCAGGACAGAACATGAAGGAGGTGCATAATGCATTCGGTGGCCTCTCTGCTGTCCAGACAGCATGAGAACTAACATAACCTAACCTCTTGCCCCATGGAATCCCACCCTCACTGGCAGGATTTGAGGAGCAGATGAAGCACTACTATTATCCCTGCCTCTTCCAGGTAATCTTTGGCCATGGAGTGTAGCATTTCAAAGGGTACAAAAATATAGAAGGCATACTGTAGGAACAGACTCTATTGTTCTCCACATAACTTGTTCAAAACTGAGAAGTAATTTAGCTTGCACAGAACAAAGGAAAAAGCGAGAGAATATTTCAGTCAAGAAGTGCCCATTGAGGCATGTAATTAAGGGGAAA
Organism: Dermochelys coriacea; assembly: GCF_009764565.3. Classification (NCBI taxonomy): domain Eukaryota; kingdom Metazoa; phylum Chordata; order Testudines; family Dermochelyidae; genus Dermochelys; species Dermochelys coriacea. The sequence continues at coordinate 84,053,905 of NC_050073.1, read as the reverse complement.
GCTGTTGATGAGAGCTCATTGTATCAGAGGCAGGAAAGGGCATTGTTTTAATGGTTCACATAAATGAGTAAAGACAACTTGATAATTACCTTAACACAACCATGGACCCAGGCTAAAAATGGTACCACTAGGGAAACATAGGAGCTAACTCAGAAATTTAAAATGCATTTGAAGTTTGAGGAAACTCTTTCAACCAGACTGCATTTGGTATTTTGGGGAGAGGTGGAAGAGGGGGGGAAAAATAAGCTGTTCACAAAACTAGCTGAATAATAATAAAATAATAATAAATAATAATAATGCTTTGTACTTTTGAATTACTTTTCATTAAAGAATCTAAGTCTGTAGATTGCTCTAATTCATGCCAGCTGGCAAAAGCCCCTAAAAGACAGTCCATCAACTGGGGATAGGCAAAGTGCCAAGAATTCCAGCTAGTTCCCCTACCTCACTACTTCCTCCATGTCCTCACATCTTTCTCCAACCGTTGGTGCAATGGGTATGTAGGAGTGAGCTACACCAGCTCTACCCCTGCTGGAAAGTCCTCCTCTCCTCTCCCAAAAGTTAACTCACATGCAAAGGATACAGCGGAGCAGAGAATCTAGCCCAGAGCTATCCTCTGTTTCAGATAAGCATCCTGCTGCTTTGCCAAATATATTGAGTCTTTAAACTGAATTGCAAATCTCATATAAACAGGCGCTTCTGAAATTTCCAGTACTTCCCGATTCTGGTCCATTTGGAATTTCTGCAGGAATAACATCATTTGTGGTATTTGGAGACTTCTGCCATTTCTTAAAACATCCTAATACTTTAGGGGGACACAGAAGTAAGCCAGTTTTGAAAAATTGGCACATTTATAACTAATTTCTGCCATCCTTATCACATGGAGTAGTATCTTTTTCTTCAATGGGAGCAGAGGCTGCTTGGTACTTCTCTTACCCTCCCCGCCCACCCCAAGAGGTTTTCAGCACCTCATCATCTTAAGTCTTATCTCCGGGAATTGGCAAGATTTTAAGCAAGGCCATCATGTTTACCAGAGAGTATCTGCATAAACACACATTTTCAAATGTAATATCATCTAAAGTGAATTTATAGGATTTCTCCAGTGTGGAAGTAGTTGGGAGAGAAAAAAACTTCAATGTAGATATATTTTAAATACTTTATTTTATCAAAATAATAAAGAACCAATCAGAACTGAGTACACTGAAAACAAATGTTTTGTTCATAAATACCTTACATTTTAAACGTATGAAATTTAAGAAAACAGTTATTAAATAATGTTCTATCTGGGTTTCTGATTTCTCTCCTGTTTTTAACAAACTAAAATTAGAAAGTGGCATGATTTATCAATGATGGGATCTCAGACCAAGGGTGGCCCTAGGTCATATGGGACCCTCAGAATAGCAAAATGAAGGCCAGCACATCCTCCAGAAAACTATAAACACTCCAGTTATTTATAGCCAAAATCTGATGCTCCAGAGAATTTTGGTTGCCCTGGGTCCTATCACCAGTACAAGGTCTTCTCTTACCTCATGGTCCCAGAATTTTTAAAAAAAATATTTAGGAACTTGTAAGCTTCTAATTTTAAGACTCTATACTCCTGCATAGCAAGTAAATCCGCATCAGAATAAGATTAGGTAGGACACAGTAATCTTATTCTGAGTTCTCTTCTGTTGCCTTGCATCAGCAGACTGGAAATTGCTCTATTCATTCCCAGACTTAGAGCAGCTGTAATTGTCAGCAAAGGCTTAGCACAGTTTGCTATTCATCCCCAGCCTCACAGGCAAAGGGAAGTCATTTTATGAGAATTTCTAAATACGCCTGGAGGGGGATTAGTCACAAAAATTCAAATCTTTGGGGAAAAGACTCCTGCAGTTGCACTACCTTAATTTTAGAACCACATGGAAATGTTCTAGTCTTTTCAGACTACCATAGAGGCACAGGCTGCTTTCAAAGCATCACAGGTAATATTTCCATCACTGACTATGGCAAATCCATTAAGATGTCATTTTCAATTTTGATCAGCCATCATACACGTTGTTACTTGTGGGCCCAATACTGCAATTCTTATTCACAGTGAATAGCAAGTAAATGCTAATCATGAGTGGGGTTTCAGAATCAGGACCCTCTATTAGATGTTTGCAGTACTCAATGCAGCACCTATACAGATAATCCCCAAGGGTATATTAGTATTTGTCCTATATGTCTAATTAGGTGGACGCTTTTCCTTTCATTAATGGAATTCTTTAGTAGAAGTTGTTGCTGGCTCCTGCAAAGGGTAATGCTCAAAGAACCTTCTCCCACCCCTTTCACAAGCAGCAGCCAATTACAGTCCATGTGCAGTCCTGAGCATTAGACGCTCAGGTGAAAAAGAGGCAGGGCCATGGTTTGCACATTCCCTCTCTGATTGGTCTCAGGGGAGAATGCATGCTGCACCTTCTCACTGCATACCAGGGAAGTCCTGAAGAGTCATGTCCATCTTGGGCCCAGATCATATCCCCAGTAGCCACATGCAGAAGGAACTGTTTGCAGATTTCCCAAGGCTCTGAGGGGATATGCTACTTCCCTGGCACTACTGCCCTTTCCTCTGTAAGGAGAGGGCCTGAAGCAGGATCACAGCTGGGGAAAGCATCTCTGTGCTCACCTGTAAATCCACTCCAGAAGACATACAGCCCCAAGCTGTGCTACTTTTTGCAGAGAGCAACCCTGATGATGGGGGTGTCTCCCTAATAGGGGAATTCTGGAACACAGCTTCAAATGTGTTTCATTGTCAGGATGCTGAAGAGTGGAGAGGTGCTCCCACACCAGGTGTGGATGACCTTTATCTTGTGTTATCTCATAAGATGCATGCAGATTTCAGAAGCTTCCTTCCTCCTTAATGCCTCCTGGTGGTCTGTATATATGATAGTGTGGGATCCAGACTGCAACTTCCCTTCAAGGCACCAAATGCATGGTACAAAATTATATGTAAGACTGTCACATTCTGGAGTGTCATCTAGACTTGTGAGAGGTTCTGTCACCACCTGCCCTGCAACCTTAGGTGCCTCACAATGTTTTGCTGTTGTAGCTCCCAACTTGGGCCACTCACAAAACAGCCAAACAGCATATAAGTCATACCATTAGCGTCTGTATACAGCTGTAGCCCTGGTTCAGCAGCTTTGACCCCAGCACCTTGTCAGCAACTTGTCACTCATACTCTGGTTTCCATCAGCCTTAATTACTACTTGCATGGTGACCTCATTATACTTCCAGTCCCAAATTTTCCCAGGCGTCTCCTAGACAGTTCAGGTATTAAGATCTGTTGCTCCTGTAAAGAGTCAATATTCAACAGTTTGCAACTTTCACTGGAGTTATGAACAGTTCAGTTTAAACACAGCACAGGGTTGGTTTAGGTTAAAAAGAAATGAAAAAAAAAAAAGAAAATAGGATTTTAAGTGTAACCTTTCAAGGAAGTGTAACTTTTCTTCTAGGTGAAGCTGGCAGCAACCATGGATGGATTCAATATGTAAGGGTTCCTTTTCAACAATAGAACTGGTCTGAGCCCTCACCCAGTAACCTGGGAAAATTACACACCATCCCAGGGCACTTCTGAGAGGCAATACTTCCCCACTCACAAGCACAGAGTCTGAGTGTAGAAAATAAACTTTTAATGAAATGAGGGAAGTTACCTGACATTAATTAGAGAAAATGCCACCAGCAGGATTCATAAACATAAAACTGTGAGCAGGACACCCATCCCAGAGTGCATGGAGCAGTGCCTTCTGCCTTATGTTCCTGAGTTCTACAACCCAAAATTCCTTTTCTGAGTGTGCCCCACTCTGCTCCCTCACCATTCCCCACTCACATTGGTTGCCCTTGGTCAGTTCAGAGGTGTATCTGTGTGAGTTCACCTCCCACCTGGGGAAGAAGGCACCTTGCTTGTTCTGCCATCTGAGTACTTGTGCTTGCTGCCCCCTGCCCCCAGCCATTCGTCCTTCTCCACTGGCCGCCTCGACACCTGCTCATCGCTGACTGCATTGCCAGTCAACTGTTAGTCACCTTCTGCTGCCAAATGCCTCTCTGCTGTGACCTTGGCAAGTCAGTGTCTTAGTGATTTTCTGCTCTTTGCAGGCTAGGCAGAAACAAGTGACTTCAGCTCTTATTTGAGCACTTTAAAATAACAAAAAGGCTCCTTATGAAGCCTATTTAGTTCTATCTTTGAACAGTGGGGAGGAACAGGTTAAACCAGACCAGAGGCTCTTTAGGAGAGACCCATCTCCTGGCTGGGACAACTGTCCCCACCCCTTTTACTTTCACATGGGTCTGGCATTTGAGCCCCTGGCTTAACGAGGTCCTTTTAGCTGAAGGTGACCCCCTCATTTGGGACAGATTAAGCACAGTTCTTCTCCCCTTTATTCATACAATAAAGATAACAACATTGATAACAAAATTTCACTACCCCTGCATTCAGTATTAAAGTGATTTGTAACCCAACACCAGCCAAAGGTGATCACTTTGAGCAACACAGCTTTATCCCCTGGATATCATGGCAGAGTAGGTGTGTTCACATAAATACCATTTGTTCCTGAAGTCTCTCCCCCTCCCCAACTAGCTGTAGGGGAGAGTTCATTCAGAGCCTGCTTACACCACTATAAGAGAAAAAGTTAGCAAATAAAAATGAAAACAAGCATCTAAAAGTCTGAAACTTAATTTAGCAAATTTTGGTTCAAGGCTTTGTTAAGATGGCATTTCTAACCAAGAGTCTTCCAGCAAGATGGTGACTGACCCTTTCCTTGGTCAGGATCTCACCCAGAGGTGTGGGTGCCTTCCTGTTCTTTGGCCAAAGAGAGAGAGAGAATGTAGGGTTCTCTACCCCTTTCTTTTATAGTCCAGTGCATCTCTTAAGTAGATTCTTCTGAGAGTTACCCTTCAAAGTAAAATTTATTCAAGCAGTAAAAAAAAAATAGATGGAGGCTGATGGTGAAGAAAGCTCCATGCTCCTTCTTCTCACCTATGCTTACTAAAATGAAAATTTGCTTTGTCTCCTTCTGTCTTGAGGACCCTGTTTACTACTTAAATGTAAATTGAAGTAAACACACATTCCTTTAATTAGGTTAGACCTGTTTAACAACTTTTGCATGGCTGTTTGGTTTTGAACATGGGCTAATAACATCATACAGAGGGATTTCATAACTTTACATATAATGTTGCTACATACATTCCGTAATTCCATCATAATATTGCCCAGCGAGTTAATAGTTTTCAAACGATATATTACAAGGCATATTATAATAATATGTAGGCTGTGAATACATGGGTGCTTTTGATCACAGACTTCCTATGTTCTCACATATTCACATAATTAGAATTGCAAAGGTACAACTCAGCTTCAAAATCACAGTTATGGCACAGATATAGCATTGGCTGTTGCATAGGCTAAGCTTGATGATCCCCCAACATCAATTATAGTCTTCAATACTATGACAGACTCAACTATGACATTTTACTAATCCTAGGAAAGTAAGAGTTTGAGATGCACAAAAGTAACATGAAGCCAAATTATAGTAGAGAATGAACACTATCATTACTATCCATATTAACTGGGATTTAACAGTCCTTGGAGGCTGTGTAATTACCTGGTGTGACGGAGCAAGGCCAGATGGCTATAGAAAAGTAGTCTTATTAGGATCCGGGAAGTGGGCGGGCAAAGCCTGTCCACCGCTAAAGGATCCCCCCAGCCTAAAAGGGGGATCCACAGGACCTAGATACCCAAAAAATTCTGGGGGACAACTAAAGAAATAACAGGGACAGGAGTGTGGTCAAAGGGTCAAACGAAAGGAACCAGATGGGGACACTGAGCAGAGAACCCCAGACAGTGCCTACGGCTCCTCAAAGGCATCAAGGGAGACAGAGGAACTCTGCCCGGATGCGAGAACGGACCAAGGATTGGAAATAGGCCCCACAGTCACAGGAGACTCCATCGGCCAACCTCTTCACTCTGGTTTTATAGATGGCCATTTTAGCTAGGGCCAGGAGGAGGTTGACCAGGAGATCCCGTGACTTTGTGGGGCCACGGATAGGGAGTGCATAAATAAGAAGGTGAGGGGAGAAGTGCAACCAAAAACGTAATAAAATATTGGTGAGGAGCTGGAATAGGGGCTGCAGCCTGGCACACTCCAAGTATATATGTGCAAGGGTATCCCTCACGCTGCAAAAGGGGCAGGTGTCTGGGATTGAGGTAAACCGCGCCAAGTACACGCCCGTCCTCACGGCTCCACGAAGGAGCCGCCAACTGACATCCCCGGCAGGCCTTGGAACTAAGGTGGAATATAGGCTGGCCCACTGGGGCTCCTCACCCTCCAAAGGTGGCAGGAGGTCCCGCCATTTTGTATCGGGGCAGGACACGAGGGTGAGGGCGTGAAGGGTGTGGAGCACGAGCATATATAGATGTTTTCTTGGCGTGGTTTGAAAGCAGACTGGGTGCATCGCGTGCAGCCGGCTTCCAGTGAAGGAGTGAAGGGGTCGGTTGGGTCCACGGGGCAGGGGTCCAATTAAAAGATCCGGCCGGCCTGGGGTACCGGGTGGGCGGGGTGTGCCCTCGTGCAGGACCCGGTCAAGATGAACCCGAGCAGCGGGCAGCAAAGCGGCCTTCACCTCCTGAAGTATACGCCGGGGAGTACAAGGTCTGGAAAGCCCCAGGCGCTGAGTGAAGGTCAGGGGATCCAGCCAGTCTCTCCGGTCATAGTCCAGGAGGTCTCCGACTCTTGTGACCTCTGCCAGGACCAACCTCTGGCGCACTGAGCAGGACTCCGCCACCTGCACACGGAGCTGGGGGTTGTGTAGCAGGAGGCCCCCACGGTGGCCGCCACGGACCTGGTCGTTGAAAAGAGTTTCCAGGTCCGGAGGAGGTCCTGGTAGAAGACCGGCAGCCCGGAGAGGTCTCGCGGAAGACCTCTCAGACGGAGATAAAGGAGCTGCCAGTCGTATCGGAGCCCTCGGAAGCGGCGCAGGAAGGCATGCACCAGTATGCTCCACACCGGACTACCTGCACCATAAAGGAGCCTCTGCAGGGTCTGGAAGCGGAAGACATGGACCTGACTGAGCACACATTTTAGGCCCTGCCCTCCCTCCTCCAGAGGTAGATGAAGAACCTCTGCAGGGACCCAGTGCAGTCCTGACCAAAAGAACTCCAGAAACGATGTCCGGAGGTTGGCCAGGAAACCCGGGGCCAGGACCAGGGTGTTGAGCCAGTACCAGAGCATGGACAGGACTAGTTGATAAAGCACTAGCGCTCTCCCTCGAATGGAGAGGCACCGGAGTAGTCCTGTCCATTTCCGGAGCCACTCTATCACCCCGCCCTATAAATTCTGTCAGTTCTCCGGCGGAGAGGGATGCGTGGCAGAAAGGTAAATGCACAGATAGGGCAGCGGACCCGTGCTCCACCGGATGGCCTGAAGCGCGGGTGGGAGGGAGCTCACCTGCCGCCAATCCCCTACAACCAAGCCAGAGCTCTTGACCCAGTTGACCCGCGTGGAGGAGGCTGCCGAATAGATGGCCTGGCAAGCCTCCACCAGTGCCAAGTCGCCCGGGTCCTGGACCACAAGGAGCACGTCATCAGCCAATACCGACAGGACCAGCCGCAGCTCCGGCTCCCGCAGGACGAACCCTGTCAACCTTCTTCGGAGGAGACAGAGGAAGGGCTCGATCGCCAGAGCGTACAGTTGGCCTGAGAGGGGGCACCCCTGCCGTACTCCTTGCCCAAAGCTGACCGGTTCGGTCAGGGTCCAGTTGAGCCTTACCAGACACTCTGCGGAAGCGTACAGCACCTGGAGAAAATTCACAAACCTGGCTCTGAATCCAAACGCCTGCAGAGTGCTCAGGAGATACCCGTGATCCACCCTGTCGAACGCCTTCTCCTGATCTAAGGACAGGAGGGCGAACGACAGACCATCCCTACACCCAAGTTCCAATAGGTCCCGGACCAGATATAGGTTGTCGAAGATGCTGCGGCCCGGGACGGTGTAGGTCTGGTCTGGGTGGACCACATCCGCCAGCACGGACCCTAGCCTCAGGGAGATGGCTTTTGCCACGATTTTGTAGTTCGTGCTGAGGAGCGAGACGGGACGCCAATTTCGTAAATCGCGGAAGTCCCCCTTCTTTGGCAATAAAGCCAGCATGGCTCTCCTGTACGAAAGAGGGAGGACCCCGCTCTGCAAAGACTCAGCCCAGACAGTGACTAGTTCTGGGCCCAGGACGTCCCAGAACATGCGGTAGAACTCCACGGTCAGCCCGTCCATGCCCGATTTATTGGTGGGCATGCGACGGAGGGCTTCCGAGAACTCGGCCAGAGTGAGAGGCAGCTCTAGCCGGTCTCGGTCGCCCACGCTGACCGTCGGGAGCTCCTCCCAAAGCACTCTGCAAGCGTTAGGATCGGTTGGATCCGGGGAGAATAGGCTTGCGTAGAAGGCTCTCGCCCTCTCGCACATCTTCACCGGATCCAGGTGTAGGGTCCTTCACCCAGTAGGCAGATGATATGTTTCTTAGCCCCCCTCTTTTTTTCCAGGGCGTAGAAGAAGCGGGAGCCGCAATCCATCTCCCGAAGGAGACGGATGCGGGATCGAACAAAAGCACCCCGGGCCCGATGGTCCTCGAGGCTCCGGAGCTCCTCCCGCTTCTCCCGGCACGCTCCGCAGAGGGGTGGATCCTCGGGGCTGGCGGCCAGACGCCTCTCCAGCTCTAAGACCTCCCGTTCCAACTGCTCTATCGCTGCATCCCTCCGTCGGCTGGTGCCCCGGGTGTAGTCACGGCAGAAGAGCCGGGCGCGCACCTTCCCTACGACCCACCACCGCCGTGCCGAGGGAAAGGCACGCCGCTGCCCTCGCCAGGCCAGCCAGAACTCCCGGAAGGACGCCACGAGCCCGCATCCTCCAGCAAGCTGTTGTTAAAATGCCAATAGGCCGGCCCCGGCCTCTCCGCGCAGAGGGAGGCTGTCACGGTGGCTATGTGATGGTCAGAAAATGGGGGCCGGCCGGATGCTGGAGGAGTGGGCTCGTGTAAGATGAAAGCGTGATAAATAAATGCGGTCCAACCGGGAGTGGCGCGACCGATGGGCCTCCACCCGGACAAAGGTGAACGTGGAAGTGTCATCCGGGTGGTGGTCGCGCCAGACGTCCACCAGGGAGTGGTGTTCGACTATCTCCTGGAGGACGGCCACGGCGGCCGGGCTCTTCTCGGTTCCCGAGCGGTCCCGTTCCTCAAGGGTGATGTTAAAGTCCCCTCCCAGGACCAGGCAGTCCTGAGGATCCAAGGTGCCGAGGAAGGCGGATGTCTGCTGATAGAATTGCAGCCGCTCTGGGCTCGCTGCTGGGGCATAGATGTTGACGAGGTTGACTACGAGCCCCTCCATTTGGACCCGGAGGTGCAGCAAGCGACCCGGCACAGCCTCGGCGACCCCCAGCACCTCGGGCCGTAGGTCGGGGGAGAACAGGGTCGCCACTCCACCCGTATGAACTGTGAGGTGGCTAAAGTAGACCCCGTCTCCCCAATCCAGCCGCCAGCTGTCTTCGGCGGTCGGCTCCGTATGGGTCTCCTGCAGGAAAACCACAGAGTACCTCCCCTCTCGAAGGAAGGAGAGCACCTGGGACCTGCGGAGACCCATCTTACAGCCACGGGTGTTCAATGTTGCGATGGTAAAGGGTGCCATGAGGAGGGCTGGGGGGGATCCTCGCCGGCAGGAATGCTCGTGGCTCCCGGCGGGCCGCGTAGCAGTCCGTGACCCACCCCGTAGGTGAGTAAGGAGTCACGGAAGTGGCGGACCCGCTGGTAGGCCGCGGCGCCCTGTCTCCCGGTCCTTTCCCCTCCCCCATGAGGGCCCTTGCGGCCCGGAGGATTTGATTAAAGTCCCCCCATCGCTGGAGGGCAAGCTGGACTTTGTTGCGGGAGCCACGGACGTCTTCTAGGAACTCCCGCAACTCCTCTCGCAGCGCATGGGGGGCTGGGATTATGGTCTGGTTGCTTCCCGATGGGGCCCTTGGTACAGCCCCCTGGCCCAGCGGGACGGGCAGACAGGGTGCGGACCCCCGACGGGGCTCTTGATGGGTTGACCTGAATGCTGGGGCAATAGGGGGCGGCGGAGGGAGGATAGCAGCCCCTGGTGGGTCGGGACGGGCAAACACAAAGGCCATTCCCTGGGAGTCATCTGTTGGAAAGGGGAAGGAGACTGTCCCAGGGGTGGCAATAATATCTCGGGAGGTGGGCGGGAGAAGGGCAGGGGCAGGGGTAGAGGTGAGATTCTGGGTCGGGAGAGGGCTCTCACCGATGCTGGGCGCAAGCTGTCTGGTGGATTTGGCAGCCACGGCATCAGGAGGTGGACTTTCTTCTGTAGGGTCCTCTCCCGGAAAGGATGTCGAATGCTCCTCACCAGCGAGGGATGCCCCTGGTGGCTCAGGTTCCAGCGCGTGGCACTGGCCATCGCCTCAACTGGCTCGGTGGCTCCAGCATGGTGCCTTCTGCAGCCGGGTTGATGGAGGAGTCCAGGGGGCTCCTCGGAGGTGGAGCAGAAGCAACGGTTAGGGGGAGGGATTATGGGGAAAGGGGGCTGGAAAGAAGTCGCCCAGATCGCGCCCGCGGCATCGGATCGTCCTCCCCTGGGGACCGGGGTCGACCTAGGGCCCTCGATCTCCTCATATATAGAGGGAAATTATTTCCGCACCCCCATTTCCCCGCCGCCTGATGCGATGGTTATTGGGGCACACTGTGGGTTTCAGATGGTGCCTCGGGGGTCTTGGAGGGGAGGGACTCCCGTGGAGGGGAGATACCGCCTTCCAGTGCTGCCACGTCTTCCCCAGCCTGCTCTGGTGGGTGGAACACACCCCGTGGGTAGAGCGGAAGGCTCGGCATCGGTGCCCTCCCTTCCTGGTCTTCCGGGGGGCCTCCGCATCAGATGGGAGGAGCGGAGCTCGAGCCTTCCGCTTGCCCCGCTTCCCCTGGACTAGGGCCCAGCCCTCCATGGCATCATCCGGGGGCTGGCTAGCAGGGGTTGGGTCAGGGGGCAGAGGCGATGGCTCAGGGACTCGAGGGGGTAACGGTGGGGCAGCACAAGGGAGGGAAGATTCCCCTTGGGGCGGGCCCTCTCCCATACTTGGCGTGTCCCTGCCGCACCCTCCTCCACAGGCCCCGCCAATTGCAAACAGCGGGGCGGGGTTCTCCCGCTTGTTGGGCATAGTGGGGAGGTACCCCTTGGGGCCCGAGCGGGAGCAATGGTGGACTGGGAAGGAGGAGGGGCGGGTTTCGGGTGCTGGGCAGCCAGGGGCGTCGGCGATGACGGGCCGGTTGTCCTGCCGGGTCGGTGTCCTGGATGCCCCTCCTTCGCGGGCCAGGGGGCAGTCCCTCCGGAAGTGCCCCATCGCCCGCAGAGTGGGATGCACCGGGCCCCCCTGTGGAATAATGCCCCTGTTAATGGGTCCCTGGTAGGGACTAGGAAGGACCCCCTGAGTGCCTCTCCGTCGCGCGCCGCCGGCGGCAGTTGAAGCTGCACTTGCCGGCGGAAGGAGAGGACGTGACGGAGGGCGGGGTCTTTGCAGCCCAACGGGAGAGGGCTGATGACAGAGATGGGCTTTCCCAAGGTAGAAAGGGCGGGTAACAGGGCGGCATTGGGCAGAAAGGGAGGAACGGAGGTCAGGACCAGGCGGACGCCCAGGTCCTCTAGCGGCTCTAAAGGGACGAACACGCCCCCCACCACCAGGCCCTTCTCCACCGCCTCCTGGGCGGCGGCCTCCGATGCTAGGAAGAAGACGACCTTGCCATACATTTTGGAGGCCGCCACAATGGCCGTGGGCCCCACCACCCTCGCCAACGCCCGCACATAGGTTTCCACGTGGGGTGAGGCGGGCACCAGGAGGGAACGGACGCCATGCTTCCTGGTCATGGTGGGAAAGGGGCCCCGGCCGCTATAGATGGTAGCGGGGGCGGTGGGCTGGAGAAATGATGTAGCGGCAGGCGGGGGGGGCTGCCGCCGCCTGGGCGTATGCTCTAGGGGCCGGGGGAGGGACACCTGCAGAGCTGGTGGAGGGAACAGCGGGGAGGGGCGCCCCAGCTGGAGATGGGGCCGGGGCATCGGGGACAGCCCCTGCCATGGAGGGCCTGGTCTTTTTAGCGGGGCCCTTCCCCTTCTTCTTCCCCTGGCCCTTCCCGCCGGCTGGGAGGACTCCCCCCAAATCTGAGGGCGTGATAGACGTGGCAGCAGTGGAGGTCACCCCGGTGCCCGTCGCTGCTGGTGCCCCAGCGGGGGCGATGGCAGATGGTTTGGCAGCGGAGGTAGAAGCTTGGGGGGGTGACAGAGGGGCAGGCGGGGGAGGGAGAGCTCGGGCTACTGGAGAGGTCTCGCCCGTCTCATCCCCCGCCATCATGAGCAAGGAGGAAAGGGGGACACCAAAAGGAGGAGGGGAGAGGGGAAGCAGGTCGACCACTCCTCCCCGCTAGGCTGCAGGCAGGGGAGGAGGGCGCCAAAAGGGGTGGGCTGAACGGGGGGCAATCAGGGGTTGGGGTCAGTCACCGACACAAGGTGTAAATTCCGGCTCCTCTTGGTGCACTACGGGGGGGGGGGGATTCAACAACATTGAAGGTGCAGTGAAGAGGGTTGCAACTGAAATGGGGAGTTGCACAAGCGCATGGGAGGGGGCATGGGCACACGGAGCGAGGGGCTAAGCGGTCTGGGGGTAGAACAGGGAAACCAAGGGGCTAGCTTCAGAGGCTGGGGCGGGGCAAACAAACAAAGGCTGCAGGAGGAAATGGGCGGGGCAGGCAAACAAACTGAAGCTAGTAAGGGGGGCTGGAGGAAAAGAGGAGGCAAAGCAAGTGGCAACTGGGGCAGGTAGTAAAGGGCAAAGCTAGGGGTTAGGCAGTCCGGGGGGGGCACATGTGCCCATGTGCACTTGCACAAGTCTTTTTTAGCTGGCTGCTGCTTCTGGCCCAAAGGGTGGAAATAGGGCGTGGCAAGCCAAGCAAGCAGCTGAGTCCAGAGGCAGGAGCTGAGGCAGATGGTATACAGCCAGTGGGGGTGGTGGTAGTAGTGGTGGGGGTTGGGGGGGGACACACAGATGGATTGGGGGGCAGCTCCACACCACACCTCCTGTGTCCCTACAAACACAGTCAAAACCCCCACCACAAGAGCACAGTTTGGAAATTACTCAGTCTTAGGGCCCCCTCCACAGTGGTCTGCAAAGTCTCTAGGTGCTGCCCCACTGGCAGATGATCCTCTTCTTCTCCTCCCCGGGCTTCAGCAGCTCCAGGCAGCGGCCTCTGCAGCAGCAGTAGCTCCAGGAACTCCAGGTGGTGGTCCAGGCAGGCAGAATGGACCCCTCTCAGGTGGTGGTGGTGGTGGTGTCCACAACAGCAGTGGCTGGGGTCCCTCACTCCTCCTCTCTGGGGAGTGGGCTAGCAGCCCCCCCCCCCCCGGGGCTGCAGTTGCAGCACCCAAGTGTGGGGGGTCCAGCAACCAGGTAGCAGAGAACAGGGGGTGTCTGGCCCAGCCAGGGGAGTAGCTGGAGCAGCAGGGAGAGCTTAGGACCTAGTAGCAGCTTCTCATCTCCCTCCAAGCTAGAAGGCTGTCTTATTGGGATCCGGGAAGTGGGCGGGCGAGGCCCGTCCACAGCTAAAGGATCCCCCCCAGCCTAAAAGGGGGATCCACAGGACCTAGATACCCAAAAAATTCCGGGGGACAACTAATAAAATAACAGGGACAGGAGTGCGGTCAAAGGGTCAAAAGAAGGGAACCGGACGGGGACACCGAGCAGAGAACCCCGGACAGAGCCCACTGCTCCTCAAAGGCGTCAAGGGAGTCAGAGGACGCCGCCCAGAGGAACTCTGCCCGGATACGTGAACGGACCGAGGATCGGAAATAGGCCCCACAGTCACAGGAGACTCCATCGGCCAACCTCCTCACTCTGGTTTTGTAGATGGCCATTTTAGCTAGGGCCAGGAGGAGGTTGACCAGGAGATCCCGGGGCTTTGTGGGGCCACGGATAGGGAGTGCATAAATGAGAAGGTGAGGGGAGAAGTGCAACCAAAAACGTAATAAGATATTGGTGAGGAGCCGGAATAGGGGCTGCAGCCTGGCACACTCCAGGTAGACATGTGCCAGGGTATCTCTCATGCCGCAAAAGGGGCAGGTGTCTGGGATTGTGGTGAACCGCGCCAAGTACACGCCCGTGCTCACGGCTCCGTGAAGGAGCCGCCAACTGACATCCCCGGCGGGCTTTGGGACTAAGATGGAATATAGGCTGGCCCACCGGGGCTCTTCACCCTCCAAAGGTGGCAGGAGGTCCCGCCATTTTGTATCGGGGCGGGACACGAGGGTGCGGGCGTGAAGGGTGTGGAACACGAGCGTGTAGAGATGTTTTCTTGGCGCGGTTTGAAAACAGACCGGCTGCATCTCGTGCAGCCGGCTTCTAGTGAAAGGGTGAAGGGATCGATTGGGTCCACGGGGGAGGGGTCCAATTAAAAGGTCCGGCGGGCCTGGGGTAGTGGGTGGGCGGGGCGTGCCCTCGTGCAGGACCCGGTCGAGATAAACCCGAGCAGCGGGCGGCAAAGCGGCCTTCACCTCCTGAGTATGCATCGGGGAGTACAAGGTCTGGAAAGCCCCATGCGCTGAGCGAGGGTTAGGGGATCCAGCCAGTCTCCCCGGTCATAGTCCAGGAGGTCTCCGACTCTTGACCTCTGCCAGGACCAACCTCTGGCGCACCGAGCGGGACTCCGCCACCTGCAAACGGAGCTGGGGGTTGTGTAGCAGGGGCTCCGCGAGGAGATCTGCCCCCTCGGTGGCCGCCACGGACCTGCTCGTTGTAAAGAGTTTCCAGGTCCGGAGGAGGTCCTGGTAGAAGACCGGCAGCCCGGAGAGGTCTCGCGGAAGACCTCTCGGATGGAGATAAAGGAGCTGCCGGTCGTATCGGAGCCCTCGGAAGCGGCGCAGGAAGGCGTGCGCCAGTATGCTCCACGCCGGACTACCTGCACCATAAAGGAGCCTCTGCAGGGTCTGGAGGCGGAAGACATGGACCTGAGTAAGCAGACATTTGAGGCCCTGCCCTCCCTCCTCCACAGGTAGATGGAGAACCCCTGCAGGGACCCAGTGCAGTCCTGACCAAAAGAACTCCAGAATCGATGTCCGCAGGTTGGTCAGGAAAGCCGGGGCTGGGACCAGGGTGTTGAGCCGGTACCAAAGCATGGACAGGACTAGTTGATTAAGCACTAACGCTCTCCCTCGAAGGGAGAGGCACCGGAGCAGTCCTGTCCATTTCCGGAGCCGCTCTATCACCCCGCCCTCTAAATTCTGCCAGTTCTCCGGCGGAGAGGGATGCGTGGCAGAAAGGTAAACACCCAGATAAAGCAGCGGACCCGTGCTCCACCGGATGGCTTGAAGCGCGGGTGGGCGGGGGCTCGCCTGCCGCCAGTCCCCTACCACCAAGCCAGAGCTCTTGACCCAGTTGACCCGCGCAGAGGAGGCTGCTGAATAGATGGCCTGGCAAGCCTCCACTCGCACCAAGTCGCCCGGGTCCTGGACCATGAGGAGCACGTCATCAGCGTATGCCGACAGGACCAGCCGCAGCTCCGGCTCCCTCAGCACCAACCCTGTCAACCTCCTTCGGAGGAGACAGAGGAAGGGCTCGATCGCCAGAGCGTAGAGCTGGCCTGAGAGGGGGCACCCCTGCCGTACTCCTCGCCCGAAGTTGACCGGTTCGGTCAGGGTCCAGTTGAGTCTTACCAGACACTCTGCGGAAGCGTACAGCACCCGGAGAAAGTTCACAAACCTGCGTCCGAAGCCAAATGCCTGCAGAGTGCTCATTAGATACCCGTGATCCATCCTGTCGAACGCCTTCTCCTGATCTAAAGACAGGAGGGCGAACGACAGACCATCCCTACACCCAAGTTCCAATAGGTCCCGGACCAGATATAGGTTGTCGAAGATACTGCGGCCCGGGACGGTGTAGGTCTGGTCTGGGTGGACCACGTCCGCCAGCACGGACCCTAGCCTCAGGGAGATGGCTTTTGCCACGATTTTGTAGTCCGTGCTGAGGAGCGAGACGGGACGCCAATTTCGTAAATCGCGGAGGTCCCCCTTCTTCGGCAATAAGGCGAGCACGGCTCGCCTGCACGAAAGAGGGAGGACCCCGCTCTGCAAAGACTCGGCCCAGACGGTGACTAGGTCTGGGCCCAGGACGTCCCAGAACACGCGGTAGAACTCCACGGTCAGCCCGTCCATGCCCGGAGATTTATTGGTGGGCATGCGACGGAGGGCTTCCGAGAACTCGGCCAGAGTGAGAGGCAGCTCTAGACGGTCTCGGTCGCCCACGCTGACCGTCGGGAGCTCCTCCCACAGCACTCTGCAAGCGTTAGGATCGGTCGGCTCCGGGGAGAAAAGGCTTGCGTAGAAGGCTCTCGCCCTCTCGCACATCTCCACCGGATCCGTGAGGGGGGTGCCATCCTCAGTCAGTAGGCAGATGATATGTTTCTTAGCCCCCCTCTTTTTTTCCAGGGCGTAGAAGAAGGAGGACGGATGCGGGATCGAACAAAGGCACCCCGGGCCCGATGGTCCTCGAGGCTCCGGAGCTCCTCCCGCTTCTCCCGGCACGCTCCGCAGAGGGGTGGATCCTCGGGGCTGGCGGCCAGACGCCTCTCCAGCTCTAAGACCTCCCGTTCCAACTGCTCTATCGCTGCATCCCTCCGTCGGCTGGTGCCCCGGGTGTAGTCACGGCAGAAGAGCCGGGCGCGCACCTTCCCTACGTCCCACCACCGCCGTGCCGAGGGAAAGGCACGCCGCTGCCCTCGCCAGGCCAGCCAGAACTCCCGGAAGGACGCCACGAAGCCCGCATCCTCCAGCAAGCTGTTGTTAAAATGCCAATAGGCCGGCCCCGGCCTCTCCGCGCAGAGGGAGGCTGTCACGGTGGCTATGTGATGGTCAGAAAATGGGGCCGGCCGGATGCTGGAGGGTGGGCTCGTGTAAGATGAAAGCGTGAAAATAAATGCGGTCCAACCGGGAGTGGCGCGACCGATGGGCCTCCACCCGGACAAAGGTGAACGTGGAAGTGTCATCCGGGTGGTGGTCGCGCCAGACGTCCACCAGGGAGTGGTGTTCGACTATCTCCTGGAGGACGGCGACGGCGGCCGGGCTCTTCTCGGTTCCCGAGCGGTCCCGTTCCTCAAGGGTGATGTTAAAGTCCCCTCCCAGGACCAGGCACTCCTGAGGATCCAAGGTGCCGAGGAAGGCGGATGC
This sequence comes from Dermochelys coriacea, assembly GCF_009764565.3. Taxonomy (NCBI): domain Eukaryota; kingdom Metazoa; phylum Chordata; order Testudines; family Dermochelyidae; genus Dermochelys; species Dermochelys coriacea. The sequence continues at coordinate 84,036,666 of NC_050073.1, read as the reverse complement.
CTGCTGATAAAATTGCAGCCGCTCCGGGCTCGCTGCTGGGGCATAGATGTTGACGAGGTTGACTACGAGCCCCTCCATTTGGACCCGGAGGTGCAGCAGGCGACCCGGCACAGCCTCGGCGACCCCCAGCACCTCGGGCCGTAGGTCAGGGGAGAACAGGGTCGCCACTCCACCCGTATGAACTGTGAGGTGGCTAAAGTAGACCCTGTCCCCCCAATCCAGCCGCCAGCTGTCTTCGGCGGTCGGATCCGTATGGGTCTCCTGCAGAAAAACCACAGAGTACCTCCCCTCTCGAAGGAAGGAGAGCACCTGGGACCTGCGGAGACCCATCTTACAGCCACGGGTGTTCAATGTTGCGATGGTAAAGGGTGCCATGAGGAGGGCTGGGGGGGATCCTCGCCGGCAGGGATGCTCGTGGCTCCCGGCGGGCCGCGTAGCAGTCCGTGACCCACCCCGTAGGTGAGTAAGGAGTCACGGAAGTGGCGGACCCGCTGGTAGGCCGCGGAGCCCTGTCTCCCGGTCCTTTTCCCCTCCCCCATGAGGGCCCTTGCGGCCCGGAGGATTTGATTAAAGTCCCCCCATCGCTGGAGGGCAAGCTGGACTTTGTTGCGGGAGCCACGGACGTCTTCTAGGAACTCCCGCAACTCCTCTCGCAGCGCATGGGGGGCTGGGGTTATGGTCTGGTTGCTTCCCGATGGGGCCCTTGGTAAAGCCCCCTGGCCCAGCGAGACGGGCAGACAGGGTGCGGACCCCCGACGGGGCTCTTGATGGGTTGACCTGAATGCTGGGGCGATAGGGGGCGGCGGAGGGAGGATAGCAGCCCCTGGTGGGTCGGGACGGGCAAACACAAAGGCCATTCCCTGGGAGTCATCTGTTGGAAAGGGGAAGGAGACTGTCCCAGGGGTGGCAATAATATCTCGGGAGGTGGGCGGGAGAAGGGCAGGGGCAGGGGTAGAGGTGAGATTCTGGGTCGGGAGAGGGCTCTCACCGATGCCGGGCGCAAGCTGTCTGGTGTATTTGGCAGCCACGGCATCAGGAGGTGGACTTTCTTCTGTAGGGTCCTCTCCCGGAAAGGAGGTCGAATGCTCCTCACCAGCGAGGGATGCCCCTGGTGGCTCAGGTTCCAGCCGCGTGGCACTGGCCGTCGCCTCAACTGGCTCGGTGGCTCTCAGCAGGGTGCCTTCTGCAGCCGGGTTGATGGAGGAGTCCAGGGGCTCCTCGGAGGTGGGAGCAGAAGCAACGGTTAGGGGGAGGGAGAATGGGGAAAGGGGGGCTGGAAAGAAGTCGCCCAGATCGAGGCCCGCTGGCATAGGATCGTCCTCCCCCTGGGTGACCGGGGTCAGACCCAGGGCCTCGATCTCCTCATATATAGAGGGGAAATTGTTTTCCGCTACCCCGGGATTCTCCCCGCCGGCACCTGACGCGATGGTTACTTCGGGGCACACTGGGGTTTCAGATGGTGCCTCGGGGGTCTTGGAGGGGAGGGACTCCCGTGGAGGGGAGATACCGCCTTCCAGTGCTGCCACGTCTTCCCCAGCCGGCTCTGGTGGGTGGAACACACCCGTAGGTAGAGCGGAAGGCTCGGCATCGGTGCCCCCCTTCCTGGTCTTCCGGGGGGCCTCCGCGTCAGATGGGAGGAGCGGAGCTCGAGCCTTCCGCTTGCCCCGCTTCCTCTGGACTAGGGCCCAGCCCTCCATGGCATCATCCGGGGGCTGGCTAGCAGGGGTTGTGTCAGGGGGCAGAGGCGATGGCTCAGGGACTCGAGGGGGTAACGGTGGGGCAGCACAAGGGAGGGAAGATTCCCCTTGGGGCGGGTCCTCTCCCATGCTTGGCGCTGTCCCTGTCGCACCCTCCTCCACAGGCCTCGCCAGATTGCAAACAGCGGGGGCGGGGTTCTCCCGCTTGTTTGGGCATAGTGGGGGAGGTACCCCTTGGGCCCGAGCGGGAGCAATGGTGGACTGGGAAGGAGGAGGGGCGGTTTCGGGTGCCGGGCAGCCAGGGGCGTCGGCGATGACGGGGCCGGTGTCCTGCCGGGGCTCGGGTGTCCTGGATGCCCCTCCTTCTCGGGCCAGGGGGCAGTCCCTCCGGACGTGCCCCATCGCCCGGCAGAGGTAGCACCGGGCCTCCCCTGTGGAATAATGCACCCTGTAATGGGTCCCCTGGTAGGGGACTAGGAAGGACCCCTCGAGTGCCTCTCCGTCGCGCGCCGCCGGCGGCAGTTGAAGCTGCACTTGCCGGCGGAAGGAGAGGACGTGACGGAGGGCGGGGTCTTTGCAGCCCAACGGGAGAGGGCTGATGACAGAGATGGGCTTTCCCAAGGTAGAAAGGGCGGGTAACAGGGCGGCATTGGGGAGAAAGGGAGGGACGGAGGTCAGGACCAGGCGGACACCCAGGTCCTCTAGCGGCTCTAAAGGGACGAACACGCCCCCCACCGCCAGGCCCTTCTCCACCGCCTCCTGGGCGGCGGCCTCCGATGCTAAGAAGAAGACGACCTTGCCATATATTTTGGAGGCCGCCACAATGGCCGTGGGCCCCACTACCCTCGCCAACGCCCGCACATAGGTTTCCACGTGGGGTGAGGCGGGCACCAGGAGGCAACGGACGCCGTGCTTCCTGGTCATGGTGGGAAAGGGGCCCTGGCCGCTATAGATGGTAGCGGAGGCGGTGGGCTGGAGAAATGATGTAGCGGCAGGCGGGGGGGCTGCCGCCACCTGGGCGTATGCTCTAGGGGCCGGGGGAGGGACACCTGCAGAGCTGGTGGAGGGAACAGCGGGGAGGGGCGCCCCAGCTGGAGATGGGGCCGGGGCATCGGGGACAGCCCCTGCCATGGAGGGCCTGGTCTTTTTAGCGGGGCCCTTCCCCTTCTTCTTCCCCTGGCCCTTCCCGCCGGCTGGGAGGACTCCCCCCAAATCTGAGGGGGTGATAGACGTGGCAGCAGTGGAGGTCACCCCGGTGCCCGTCGCTGCTGGTGCCCCAGCGGGGGCGATGGCAGATGGTTTGGCAGCGGAGGTAGAAGCTTGGGGGGGTGACGGAGGGGCAGGCGGGGGAGGGGGAGCTCGGGCTACGGAGAGGTCTCACCCGTCTCTCCCCGCCATCATGAGCAAGGAGGAAAGGGAGGACATCAAAAGGAGGAGGGGAGAGGGGAAGCAGGTCGACCACTCCTCCCCGCTAGGCTGCAGGCAGGGGAGGAGGGCGCCAAAAGGGGTGGGCTGGACGGGGGGCAATCAGGGGTTAGGGGTCAGTCACCGACACAAGGTGGAAATTCCGGCTCCTCTTGGTGCACTATGGGGGCGGGATTCAACAACATTGAAGGTGCAGTGAAGAGGGTTGCAACTGAAATGGGGAGTTGCACAAGCGCATGGGAGGGGGCATGGGCCCACGGAGCGAGGGGCTAAGCGGTCTGGGGGTAGAACAGGGAAACCAAGGGGCTAGCTTCAGAGGCTGGGGCAGGGCAAACAAACAAAGGCTGCAGGAGGAAATGGGCGGGGCAGGCAAACAAACTGAAGCTAGTAAGGGGGGCTGGAGCAAAAGAGGAGGCAAAGCAAGTGGCAAATGGGGCAGGTAGTAAAGGGCAAAGCTGGGGGTTAGGCAGTCCGGGGGGGGGGCACATGTGCCCATGTGCACTTGCACAAGTCTTTTTTAGCTGGCTGCTGCTTCTGGCCCAAAGGGTGGAAATAGGGCGTGGCAAGCCAAGCAAGCAGCTGAGTCCAGAGGCAGGAGCTGAGGCAGATGGTATACAGCCAGTGGGGGTGGTGGTAGTAGTGGTGGGGGTTGGGGGGGGACACACAGATGGATTGGGGGGCAGCTCCACACCACACCTCCTGTGTCCCTACAAACACAGTCAAAACCCCCCACCACAAGAGCACAGTTTGGAAATTACTCAGTCTTAGGGCCCCCTCACAGTGGTCTGCAAAGTCTCTAGGTGCTCCCCACTGGCAGATGATCCTCTTCTTCTCCTCCCCGGGCTTCAGCAGCTCCAGGCAGCGGCCTCTGCAGCAGCAGTAGCTCCAGGAACTCCAGGTGGTGGTCCAGGCAGGCAGAATGGACCCCTCTCAGGTGGTGGTGGTGGTGGTGGTGTCCACAACAGCAGTGGCTGGGGTCCCTCACTCCTCCTCTCTGGGGAGTGGGCTAGCAGCCCCCCCCCCCGGGGCTGCAGTTGCAGCACCCAAGTGTGGGGGGTCCAGCAACCAGGTAGCAGAGAACAGGGGGTGTCTGGCCCAGCCAGGGGAGTAGCTGGAGCAGCAGGGAGAGCTTAGGACCTAATAGCAGCTTCTCATCTCCCTCCAAGCTAGAAGGCTGTCTTATTGGGATCCGGGAAGTGGGCGGGCGAAGCCCGTCCACTGCTAAAGGGTCCCCCCAGCCTAAAAGGGGGATCCACAGGACCTAGAGACCCAAATAATTCCGGGGGACAACTAATAAAGAACAGGGACAGGAGTGCGGTCAAAGGGTCAAAGAAGGGAACCGGACGGGGACACCGAGCAGAGAACCCCGGACAGAGCCCACTGCTCCTCAAAGGCGTCAAGGGAGTCAGAGGACGCCGCCCAGGGAACTCTGCCCGGATACGTGAACGGACCGAGGATCGGAAATAGGCCCCACAGTCACAGGAGACTCCATCGGCCAACCTCCTCACTCTGGTTTTGTAGATGGCCATTTTAGCTAGGGCCAGGAGGAGGTTGACCAGGAGATCCGGGGCTTTGTGGGGCCACGGATAGGGAGTGCATAAATGAGAAGGTGAGGGGAGAAGTGCAACCAAAAACGAATAAGATATT